>NC_061111.1:163103009-163332066 GCF_002878395.1 Capsicum annuum | reverse complement strand
AGAATTGATATTCTTGATGAACTTAAAGTGATTGACAAATTATATGATGACTCGCATGTGTTATTATAATTATTTCATCCTCTCATGATTAAGATGATTTTCTTTGGGCTAAGTGAGTCTTTCATACATCCTGCATATTTCTTATAAATATTTATGATGATGATGTTTATACAACTGCATACACCCCTATATACTCGGTTCCTTTCCAAGGTACTGACCCACATCTTCAGATGTGGGCTGCATTTTATCAAAATATAGGTTCAAGTGCTCAGTTCCAGGTTAAATAGTGATTCTTCGGATATGCTGTTCTACATCCTCTGTTGTGGTGAGTCCTCATTTTTCGAGGACAAGAAGTCTAATGTTGGTTTCACAGAATTATTTACATTTGATAACTGAGTATGAGTTAGTTGGGGCATATCTCAATGGCTCGCTGGTTTTATTGATTCTCTTAGAGGCTTGTCAGACTAGTATAGATGTTGGGAGTTGACTAATAAGTCGTATTTTGTTATCTTTCTGAAATTCTTTTATTCTTGGATGATGATTACTCTATTGATATTTGAGGGTTATTTATGGAAACCCCATTGATTTGTGTTGAACTAAATGAAAATGTCTCAAAGGGTTAGCTTGGGGCTACTCATAGCCTCAAGCACCGTGTGACGCTCCGGGACTGATTTTCTAGGGTATTACAAATTTGGTGTCAGAGCCTAAGGTTTTAAGGTGTCCTAGAGAGACTGACAAGCCACGTTAAGTAGAGTCTTGATCATCGGTGTGTAGCGCGCCATTGATTCATGCTTTAGGAAAAAGTGTGATTCTTTTTTTCAAAAATCTATCATGCTTAAAGCATCTCTTTCTGCTATTGATTCATGCTTTCCTCTTTCAGAAATATGCCTCCACTTCGAGCGAGAAGAAATAATGATGGTCTGGGAATTCTGTGTTACCCAAGAGTTATTTTATCTCTTACCTCAAAGCTAGAAAGCTTATTTCCAAGGGGTGTATTTACTATTTGGTTAGAGTCAAAGACACTAAGTCTGAGACTCCAACTCTCCAGTCTGTTAATGTCGTCAATGAGTTTTCTGATGTCTTTCTTGATGATCTCCCATGGATACCTCCTAATAGAGAGATAGAGTTCGGGATTGATCTTCTTCCTGATACTCAGGCCATTTCTATTCCTCCTTACTGTATGGCCCCTGCAGAACTTAAGGAGTTGAAAGAGCAACTCAAAGATCTACTAGATAAGGGTTTCATAAGGCCCAGTGTTTCTCCTTGGGGTGCTCCTGTGTTGTTTGCGAGAAAGAAAGATGGCTTTTTGCATATGTGTATTGATTACCGCCAACTGAATAAAGTCACCGTAAAAAATAAGTACCCTCTTTTGAGAATAAATGATTTGTTTGACCAATTGCAAGGTGGAAGTTATTTCTTAAAGATAGACCTTCGTTCCGGCTATCATCAACTCAAAGTTAGGGAGTGTGACATCCCAAAAACCGCTTTCTGTACTCGTTATGGCCATGTTGAGTTTCTTGTTATGTGTTTCGGGTTAACTAATGCCTTAGAAGCTTTCATGGACCTCGTGAATCAAGTGTTCAGACCATATCTAGATATGTTTGTCATAGTGTTCGTCGATGATATACTGGTGTACTCCCGTAGTGAGGATGAACATTCTGATCATCTCCAAACTGTCTTGCAAATCCTTAGAGATCACAAGTTTTTTGCCAAGTTTAGTAAGTGTGAGTTTTGGCTAAGGTCAGTTGCTTTTCTAGGTCATATCATTTCTTCCGAGGGTATTAGAGTTGATCCCCAAAAGATCAAAGCTATTAGAAATTAGCCTAGACCTATTTCTCCGACAGATATCCAAAGTTTCTTGGGTTTAGCTGGCTATTACCGCCTTTTTGTTAAGGGTATCTCCTCTACAGCGTCTCCTATGACTCGGTTGACCCAAAAGAAAGTAACGTTCTTGTGGTTTGAATATTGTGAGAAGAGTTTTTAGGAGTTGAAGACTCGACTCACTTCAGCCCCTATTTTGACTTTTCTAGATGGTATTGATAGATTTGTGGTGTACTGTGATGCTTCGAGAGTTGGGCTGGGTTGCTTATTGATGCAGAAGGATAAGGTGATAGCTTATGCTTCTAGACAGTTAAAACCCTCTGAGAAAAATTACCCCATCCATGACCTTGAGTTGGCTGCTGTTGTGTTTGCTTTGAAAATCTGGAGACACTATTTGTATGGTGTCCATGTTGATGTTTTTGCTGATCATAAGAGTCTGCAGTACGTGTTTACCAAGAGAGAATTGAATCTTAGGCAAAGACGATGGTTAAAATTTTTAAAGAACTATGATATCAGTGTGCTGCACCATCTAGGCAAGGCCAATGTTGTGGCGGATGTCCTAAGTAGAGTGTCCATGGGTAATGTTTTGCATGTGGTAGAAGGTAAGAAAGAGTTGGCTCGTAATGTACATCATTTGGATAGATTGGGGGTTAGGTTGTTTGACTCTATTGAATGTAGTATAGGGGTTCAGAGTAGTTTCGAATCCTCCTTGGTTTTGGAAGTGAAGGAAAAGCAATACTTAAATGCTTGTTTGGTCAGACTGAAGGAGTCAGTCAAGGACCATAAAGTAGAGGTTTTCTCCCAAGGGGGAGATGGTGTCTTGAGATTGCAGGGTAGATTGTGTGTCCTGAATTTTGATGATCTAAGACAGAGGATTATGGCTGAAGTGCACGAGGCGCGATATTCTATTCATCCTGGTGCCACCAAGATGTACCGAGACTTGTGGGAAATCTATTGGTAGAGTGGCATGAAGAGAGATATAACAACGTTTGTAGCTAAGTGTGCAATATGCCAACAGATTAAGGTTAAATACCAAAGACCTGGTGGTATGATGCAAGAGTTTAGTATTCCCAACTGGAAGTGGGAAGAGATAAATATGGATTTTGTGATTGGTTTACCTCCTTCCTGACGCTATCATGATTCCATTTGGGTTGTGGTTGATAGGTTGACTAAGTCTTCTCATTTCTTGCCTGTTCATACTTCATATACTACTGAGGATTACGCTAGATTGTATATTCGAGAGCTAGTCAGATTGCATGGAGTTCCCTTGTCTATCATTTTGGATATGGGTACTTAGTTCACTTGGAAATTTTTAAAGCTTTTCAGAAGGGTCATTGTACCTAAGTGCTTTTGAGTTCTGCTTTTCATCCGCAGACCGATGGTCAGGCTGAGCGGACCATCCATACCTTAGAGGATATATTGAGAGCTTGTGCACTTGACTTTAAAGGAAATTGGGATGATCACTTACCGTTGATAGAGTTTTCTTACAATAATAGTTTCCACTCTAGTATTGGCATGGCTCCGTTTGAAGCCTTATATTGGAGGAAGTGTAGATCACCCATAGGTTGGTTCGAGGTGGGTGAAGCGACTATAAGTGGTCCTGATTCGGTATTTAAGGCTATGGAAAAAGTTAAGTTGATTAGAGAAAGGTTGAAAATTATGCAGATTCATCAGAAGTCGTATACGGATGTTAGAAGGAGAGAACTTGAGTTTGAAGTTGGTGACCTAGTGTATCTGAAAATTTCACCCATGAGGGGGGTGAACAGATTCGAAAAGAAGGGGATGCTTAGCCCCAGTTATGTTGGTCCTTACAAAATTCTTAGCCGTGTTAGTAAGGTAGCATATGAGGTCGAGTTGCCTTTCGAGTTGTCCTCTGTTCATCCAATATTCTATGTCTCCATGCTTAGAAAGCACATTAGCGATGCTGTGGTAGTGGATTCCTCTATAAGTGCTGACATTAAAGAAAATCTTTCTTTTGATGAGATTCCTGTTGAGATTCTTGATTTCAGTGTCCGAAGACTAAGGAACAAAGAAGTTCCCTTGGTCAAGGTGTTGTGGCAAAACCAATCTGTTGAGGGTGCAACTTGGGAAGCTGAGGCGGATATGCGATCCAAGTACCCTGACCTATTTTTCATGAACTCTGATCAAGTCGAAGGTACCGTTCTTTCCTAAATCATGCACTGTTGATAAAATTTGCAGCAGTTCAGTCGTCATTTATTATGTGTTCAGCTGTAGTTTCTTGAATTTATGCATTCTATGTTGCATTCAAAGTGTGAAACGATGTGGTGATGATTCTAACGAATGATTTCAGTTGTATGCTTTATTCCCTATCTAATAATGGCATATCTAGTGTCATTCGAGGATTAATGTTTCCTGGGGGGATGATGTAATACCCCTAGAAATTTTTCATTGAAATTTTATGCGTAAACGTGTTGGGTTCTATCTTCTTAAATGAATTATAAATTTTCCATGCGGAATGTCTTAGATTATGACCCACCATTGCGTAGAGTATCGAATAAGATTTCCAATGATATGTGGATCATGCAAAACGGACACCCGAGCGATGAGTTAAGAACATTCCGATCGAACCGTGAATAGTAGTGAACAGTAAAACGTGCAGGAAAAAGTACTGAGGCCTGACGTATTTTTGCTCTAACTTTAAACCATCATAACTCCGTGTACATAATGATCTGGGTGATCTACTATATATCAAAGGAAAGCTCTGTGAGTCCTATTTCCAATGAAATTGGTTTCATCCAATTAGTGTATTGGAGCAAAAAGTTATGGTCGATCTACTTCAACCTATCAAAAGCAAATTTTTGGGTCAACTTCAAAAGATAATAACTCTTCGTACACAATGATCTGGGTGAGATGCTATATATCAACGGAAAGATACGAGAGTCCTCTTTCTAATGAAATTGGTTTCATCCAATATGGATATCGGAGTAAAATGTTATGGTTGATCAATGTTATGGTTGATCTACATCAGACCATCAAAACAGTCCACAAAAGGACACATTCGAGAATTATTTGATTTTTAGCGGCGTTTTGATCATTCCCCTTCACCCAAAATCTGTCCAAATACTATTTTAAAGCCTATTAGAAGCATTATTTATTATATTTCATCAAATTCCCTCCAAAATAAAACGCTAAGCTCCTACATCCAACTTCAAGAACCTCCAAAGTTCACCATTAATTCTGCAAATTTATTCAAGATTCCAAGTTCCTAGTTCAAGAACTTCAAGAACCTCCAAAGTTCAGCATTAATTCTGCAAATTTATTCAAGATTCCAAGTTCCTAGTTCAAGAACTTCAAGAACCTCCAAAGTTCAGCATTAATTCTGCAAATTTATTCAAGATTCCAAGTTCCTAGTTCAAATACTCCAAGAACCATCATTCAAAGGCATGATTAAAATCTCAAAAACTAGTATCAATCTAAAGTTCATCATTCAAGGTATGTGGGGTTTTTCAACAAGAACTCTCTTTCGTTCTTGTGCACAAAAGTAATTTTATTTATAAAGGAATGATTTTTATTTGATTTTTATGAATTTGAAGCATGAACCCATATCTTATGATGATTATTATGAAATCTTGATGTTTATGATTTTGAAAGATGAATTTACATGCGTGGAGATATAAAGCATGAATCTTGAATGATATTTATCATGATTTTGATATTTGGGTCGTGAATCCCCATTGGAAATTGTGTTTTCTTTTGAGAAAGTGTGTGTTATAAGACTGTTGATGTTGAATATTTGAGATATTTTGAATAATTTGACCTTTTGATCTTAATGGAGTTGTTTTGAACTCGAGTGTGAAAGAAATCAATAACATGATTGTTTTTGATAGATGGGAAGCATGATGGCTCCCGATGTATATTTATATATTACTGACATTGTTTTATTGTGGATTATCTGTGAAATGATATGAGCTAAGTCTAGGAGAAATCTTTAACACCGTGTGAGAGGTATAAAGCGACCTTACTTCCCTAGAACTACGTGCCCCCGTAGGAGTGAGCCTGAGGATGATTTTTATAGTGATCACTACTTTGTTTGGATTTGATATTGATAGTCGTACTCAGATGGCAAGGATAGGATGGCTCGCCCCAATATGGGTTGGACGTTGGACTCCATGTGGCTCATATGGTTTATGTCAGTCATAGGATCTCCCAATGTGTGTGTGTTTCCTTGTGTCTATGGTGAATGGTGAAGTGATTTGAAAGTGGAATTGTGAAAGTTATTCTTTTGAAAGATTTAAATGATATTTACATTATGAGAATTGATATTCTTGATAAACTGAAAGTGATTGACAAATTATATGATGACTCACATGTGTTATTATACTTATTTCATCCTCTCATGATTATGATGATTTTCTTTGGGCTATGTGAGTCTTTTATACATTCTGCACATTTCTGATAAATATTTATTATGATGATGTTTATACAACTACATACACCCCCATATACTCGGTTCCTTTCTATGGTACTAACCCACATCTTCAGATGTGGGCTGTATTTTCTCGGAATATAGGTTCAGGTGCTTAGTTCAAGGTTCGACAGTGATTCTTCGGGCACGCTGTTCTACATCCTCTGTTGTGGTGAGTCCTCATGTTCCGAGGACGTGATGTCTGATGTTGGTTCCAAGAAATTATTTACATTTGATAACTTATTATGAGTCAGTTGAGGCATGTCTCAATGTCTCGCTGGTTTTATTGATTCTCTTAGAGGCTTGTCAGACTAGTATAGATGTTGGAAGTTGACTAATAAGTCGTATTTTGTTATCTTTTTGAAATTCTTTTATTCTTGGATGATGATTACTCTGTTAATATTTGAGGGTTATTTATGGAAACCCCGTTGATTTTTGTTGAACTAAATGAAAATGGCTCAAAGGGTAAGCTTGGGGCTACTCATAGCCTCAAGCACCGTGAGACGCTCCGGGACCCATTTTCCGGGGCGTTTCAAGTATGGAGCCCAGCTAGTTCTATCAGAACCTTGACTTTCCGACATAGTCACTCAGTATAAGTTATATTAGTTATATATTAGTTATCAACAACTTATGTTTTCAGTATTCAGACTCAGTAGATAGTATCGTCACGAATTTAGTTATAGTCACTCATTCATGCATGTATTATCACGTTTATGTTATTCATTTAGTTACCATTATTCATGCATCTAAACCCTTTGCATTCATTCTACCTCACTTGTATACCAGTATATTTAATCGTACTGACGTATTTGCGCTATGGTGTTTTTATACCATAGGTTTAGAAGCACGGGCTCTAAAGCATCAGTAGCATTCCAGTCTCAACAGTCAGAGTCAGCAGTGAGTCATCATCCTTCGAGTACATTATCATTACTTTATTTTTTAATTACTTAGTTTATTTTAGTAGTTGGAGTTAGTTGGGGATATGTCCCATCATTTCCATATTCAGACAGTTTAACTTTAGAGGCTTTTCAGACCATAGTATGTTCAGACAGTTTTGTTTTAGTTTGTTTTGGTATTGATATACCATACTTTCCGATGTTATGTTTTATCAGTTTTGAAGCTTATGTCCTTCCAGCCTTTATTTCCATATTTATACAGTATATTATGCAGTGCTCAGGTATAGATATCAGTCATGGGTTAGCTTGTGGTCCTTCAGGGTTATGAGCACTGTGCGGCATTCAAGGTGTCATATTCGAGGTATTACAAACTTGGTATCAGAGCCTAAGGTTCAATAGTGTCCTAGGAAGTCTAAAAACTGCATCTACTAGAGTCTTGTACATGGGTGTGTTACGTACCACATTTATGTATAGGAGGCTTGTGAGATATTTTAGGAATAATTTCCCTTCTTTTAGTATTCATGTCGTGCCAGTGAGCATAATCTCAAGTTAATCTCACAATCTAATCCTTTTCTCTTCCATTTACAGAATATGCCTCCTAGGAAGAGAACTGGAAATCAATCAGCCCCTCAGCCCAAAGATTGTTTGGGCTAACATGTCTCTCATGTAGAGTTCAGAGCTACATCCACTAGTATTGCTCAGTTAGTTTCTGCTCAAAATGAATAACCAGCTGTCATTTCGGCTAACGCAGTGGCCAATTCAGCTGCAGCCAGGATTTGAGACTTCACCCAAATGAATCCTCCATTTTTTTGGGTCTAAGTCAGATAAGGACCCTCAGGAATTCCTTGACCAGGTGTAGAAGGTTACAGATATCATGGGGGTTACTCCTAGTGAGAGTGCTGAGCTAGTTGCATATCAGTTGCAGGATATCGCTCACAATTAGTTCAAATAGTAGAAGTTAGAGAGGTTAGTTAATGTTGGATCCATAGAATTGGAGGAGTTTGTCACCGTATTCTTAGATAGATTCTTTCCCATATAGCTGAGAAAAGCTAAGGTGTTAGAATTTATCAATCTCAGGTAGGGACACATGACGGTAAAAGAGTATTCTCTTAAGTTTACTTTATTAGCCAGATATGCTCCTCATGTGGTTGCAGATGGCAGGGCCAAGATGAGTAAGTTTGTTTCTGGGGTGAATGATAGTGTGGTCAATAAGTGCATGTCCGCGATATTGAATAGTGACATAAACATAGCTAGGCTTATGACCCATGCTCAGTAGGTAGAAGAGAAAAAAATTAAGAAGAGGGAGAAGAAAAATAAAAGAGCAAGTACATGTAGTTTCAACTTTGCTCAGCCTAAGTCAGAAGGTGGAAACCATTCTTAAATCTATCCAAAGTCATCCGTTCTAGCTCCTTCCTCAGCCAGTGCTCCAACTCCTAAGTTCAGGGATAGAAATAGAGATAGGGCACGAGGCTCTAAGTCTAAGGGCAGTGTTAGCTGTGCTCGCACCTATTCTCTTTGTGAGACATTTTGCAGGAACCATCAAGGTACTTGCAGAGCTGGTAGTGATGTTTGCTTCGGATGTGGCAATCCAGGCCATAGAGTTAGAGATTGTCCCTAGTCAGGATATCAAGGTTAGCATAACTGTTCCCCAGTCCAGTCTAATCGCCCAAATTAACATGGTGCCACTTCTAGTGCTACTAGTGGGAAACTTCCAAATAGACTTTATGCTCTTCAGTCCCGACATGATTAGGAAAAGTCTTTTAATGTGGTCACTGGTACGTTACTGATAATTAATGTACATGTTTATGCTTTGCTAGATCCAGGAGCTTCCTTTTCTTTTGTTACTACATACATAGTAGTTGATTTTAGACTCAGTCCCTAAATTCTAGCAGAGCCCTTCTCAGTGTCTACCCTATGTGGGTAAAACCATCATAGCTCGATGGGTATATAGGAACTGTCCAGATATGATATTTTAGAAAGTCACTTTAGCAGATTTAGTCGAATTAGAGATGACTAATTTTGATGTCATTCTCAACATAGATTGGCTTCATTCCTGCTATGCCAAGTCGACTGCAGAAACAGAGTTGTCTAGTTTTATTTTTCGAAGGAACCTGTCTTAGAGTGGAAGGGTAGTACTTCAGCTTTCAGAGGTCAGCTTGTTTCCTATCTTTGAGCCCGAAAAATGATATCTAAGGGATATTTCTATCATCTTATTCAAGTTAAGGACACTAGTTCTTAAACTCCCTGTCTTGAATCAGTCTCATTAGTGAAGAATATTTAGATATCTTTCCCAAAGATCTTCATAGAATTCCTCCCGAAAGGGAAATAGACTTTGGCATTGATCTTCTTCTAGATACTCAGCCTATATCTATTCCACCATATAGAATGGCACTAGTAAAACTCAGAGAATTGAAAGAGCAATTGAAGAATCACTTAGACAAGGGATTCATCAGACCCAGTGTGTCCTCATGGGGCACACAATTTTATTAATGAGCAAGAAAGATGGTTCTCTTAGAATGTGCATTGATTACCATCAGCTCAATAAAGTTATGGTCAAGAACAAGTATCCACTTCCCAGAATTAACGACTTGTTTGACCAACTTCAGGGTGCCAGTTATTTCTCAAAAATGGACCTTAGATCATGCTATCATCAGATTAGAGTCAGAGAATGTAACATTTCAAAAATAGCCTTCTGTACTCGATATGGCCACTTTGAATTCCTAGTCATATCCTTTGGTCTTACCAATGCCCCAGCAACTTTCATGGACTTGATGAACCTTGTATTCAAGCAGTACTTGGACATGTTCGTCATAGTCTTCATAGATGATATTCTGTTGTATTCTCAAAGTGAGAGTGTTCATACAGAACATCTCAGAGTAGTATTGCAAACTCTCAGAAATCATAAGTTGTTCGCCAAATTTAGTAAGTATGAATTTTGGCTAAGGTTAGTAGCATTCCTTGGTCATATTATTTATGGTGATGGCATTAGATTTCATCGTTAAAATACCGAAGCGGTAAAAAACTGGCCTCGCCCTATCTCTCCATCAAATATCAGGAGTTTCTTGGGTTTGGCTGGCTATTACAGATGGTTTGTTGAGGGATTTTCATCTCTTTCATCCCCTATATCCATATTGACTCAGAAGAAAGTCTAGTTTCAGTGGTCAGATCCTTGTGAGAAGAGTTTTAGGAGTTGAAGACTCGACTTACGTAGGCTCCAGTTTTGTCTCTTTCAAATGGTTTAGATGGGTTCTTAGTATATTGTGATGAATCCTGGGTAGGTTTAGGTTGTGTCCTCATGCAGCATAGTAAGGTCATAGCCTACACCTCAAGAGAGCTTAAGCCCCATGAGAAGAATTATTCGACTCATGATCTTGAGTTAGTAGCTGTAGTTTTTGCCTTAAAGATTTGGAGGCATTATCTATAAAGTGGTCATGTAGATGTGTTCACATATCATAAAAGCCTTCAGTATGTATTCTCTCTAAAAGATCTCAATATTCGTCATAGAAGGTGGTTAGAGCTTTAGAAAGATTATGACATGAGTGTCCTTTATCATCCGGGCAAGAATGAGTAGCCAACGCTCTTAGTAGACTATCTATGGGTAGTGTTGCTCAAGTTAAGGACAGAAAGAGAAAGATAGCTGAAGAAGTCCATCAGCTTGCAAGATTAGGTGTCCGCCTAGTTGATTAGGAAGAGGGTAATTTATGGGTTCAGAGTAGTTCAAAATCATCCCTAGTTTCCAAGGTGAAAGAAAATCAGGATAGAGATCGCATTTTTGTTAAGTTGAAAGTGTCAGTCAAAGATCAGAAAGTAGAGATTTCCTCCCAAGAGGGAAATGGTGTTTTTCATTATCAGGGTCATCTATGTGTTCTAGATGTAGATGACTTAAGGCAATGAATCCTTCTAAAACAACACAGTGTGCGCTACTCTATTTATCTAGGGGCCACTAAGATACACCACAACTTGTGGGAAATATATTGGTGGAGTGGGATGAAGAAAAATGTTGCAAAGTTTGCGGCTAAGTACTCTATGTGTCAGCAGGTTAAGATAAAGCATCAAAAGCCTAGTGGGTCCATGCAGGAGTTCAATATTCCTACTTAGAAGTGGAATGAAGTGAACATGGACTTCGTGATAGGTTTGTCTTATAGTCGTCATCAACATGATTCAGTTTGGTTCATTGTTGATAGAATTACCAAGTCATCTCATTTCATTCTAGTCCATACCTTTTATTTAGCCAATGATTATGCCAAACTCTATCTCAGGGAGTTGGTTAGATTGCATAGTGTTTCGTTGTCCATTGTCTCAGATTGAGGTACCCAGTTCACCTTTTATTTCTGGAAAGCATTCTAAAAGGGTCTTAGTACCCGATTTCACCTCAGTATAACCTTTCATCCTCAAATAGATGGTCAAGCAGAAAGGACCATTCAGACCTTGGGAGATATGCTAAGGGCATGTGTAATTGATTTCAAAGGTAGTTGGGATGACCATTTTTCTTTGATTGAGTTTGCATACAACAAAAACTATCATTCTAGTATTTAGATGGATCCTTTTGAATCTCTCTATAGTAGGAGATACAGATCTCTATTCGGTTGGTTTGAAGTTAGTGAGGTCTCAGTTATAGGGCCTTAGTTAGTATTCAATGCCTTATAAAAAGTCCAGTTGAACAGAGAAAGACTCCAGGATTCTCAGAGCCGATAGAAGTCTTACGCAGATATGCTCAGAAAAGATCTCGAGTTTGAGATTGGTGATCATGTATACCTAAAAATCTCTCCCAATAAGGGTGTAAAGAGATTCGGTAAGAAGGGAAAGCTCATTCCTCAATATATCGGTTTCTTCAAAATTCTCAGTTTCTTAGGCAAGGTGGCTTATGAGCTCGAATTACCTTTTGATCTAGGCTCAGTCCATCCAGTGTTCTATGTCTTGTTGCTAAAGAAGTGCATAGGTGAACCAGCCAATGTATTACCTATAGAAGGCATAGGTATTCAGAATAATCTTTCTTTTGAAGAGATTCCATTCGAAATCCTTGACTACCAGACTCACAGACTGAGGAACAAGGAAGTTCCTCTAGTCAAAATTCTTTGGCGGAATCAGTCCGTTGAGGGAGCTACTTGGGAAGCATTAGTAGACATGCAAATCAAGTATCCTCACCTCTTCTCCACTAATTCAAACTCAGCCTAAGGTAATAGCTTTTCTTAAAGCTTATTCATGTTTCATGTACAAATTTCAGTTACAACTTGACATTCATTTTCATGCTCAGATTCTTATTATAAACTCGGTATTAAATTACCATTGTATATCCAATCATATGTTCATGCATTATGTATGTCACATATTTATACATTAGATATGTATCCTCATTATGAGAAACTTAGCTTATCAGAAATCTTAGTCATGCATTCATGAATCAGTTACGCATGCATAAGATAAGCATGTTCAGTATGATATATTTAGTTTATCAGTCATGTCAGTCATGTAATCAAGTCTCATATGTGCTTATCATTTTCCCCCTCACGGTTAGTTTTATTTGAGGACGAATGTTCCGAAGGGGGAGATATTGTAAGGCCCCATAAAATTTCTAAGCTTAATTCAGTCCTTTAAGCCTGTCAAGGGGTCCCAAACTCAGAAAAATCTAGCTAAGTTTCTATACTTAGCATATTTTTGGCCTTTGAAAGTTGGAAATATGATTTCTCTACCTTAATGTCCTTTAATGGTCCGTATGTTTGTTAATTCATGATCAGAGAGGTCAATAGGTGTTTTCGGACAAGTTTCAGATTTTTTCAACCACGATTAGATCATGTTTGGTGTCCCAAAATAGTGGAACAATGTGATCTTGGAGTGCCGCATCGCCCATCGCGTTGGTTAACATTATTGCAGGGACTACCAGTGAAACTACTGAGGCTTGGTATGATCATGGCATGATGCATCAAGTATCACGTCGATGCCCAATTTAAGTCATTAAATATCCGCATTTTTATGTGAAAAAGGGTTAATTTGCCACCCCTATATAAACACTATAACACTTAATTCAGCTATTTTTCACCTAAAATATACTACTTTCTCTAAATTTTCCTCAATAACAAGTTTAGGGTTTTCAATTGGGGATTTAAATTAAACGAAATTCCACCATCAAAATTCATAGAATCAAGAACTAAGGTATGCATAGTGTTCATTCATGGATTCCTTCCATCTATGAAGTTCAAGAATCAAGTTTTAAAACATTTATTGTGAATATTTTGTTGTGGGTTGTTTATGTTCATGAGATTATGATGATGTGATTCCCAAGATGGAATTTTTATGTGCTCTTACTGAAACTATGTTAATGTGTGGCTTAAAATCTATAAGTTTAGTCTATTCATGGAGTTTTGAAGTGATAATTTTGATGATTATGCCTATGGCTTAAGTTGTGCATGTAAGGTGTTTGATAAAATGCCTAAGGGACTAGACATTATGCATCATAGCTCAATTGTGACCGAAATGATAAGTACATGCTTTACCCTTATGATCATAATGACTTCTATGATATTGTTGTGCATTATAAATGTTTTATAAAATGCTCATGAGACTTGTTGATAAAATTATGACATGTTTATATGTTTTCCCATTCGTGTAAAAGATTATGATAACCATGTACTTCATGAAATCCCTAACTTATTATATTATGGATTGTTGATATTGGTCATGTATTCAAGAATATCATGCCTTGTTAGTTTTCTTCTATCGATTCATAGGGGTACTTGTACCTGATAATTTAGTTGTGTGCCTAGAGCCAGTGTCATGTTTTCACGATATCCTCAGTCAAGCCATGTTCAGTAGAATTCAGTCAGTCATGTGACTCAGGAAAACTCAGTAATCCCAGTAATCTCAATAGTATTCCGTCAGTCAATGGAACTCAAAGAACTCAGTCCAGTTCAGTTCAGTTAATCATGTTCAGTGTCTATTCAGATGGGAGTAGGATTTAGCACCGAGTGAATCCAAGGATGAGGACACACACTGGTAGTTGAGGGTGTGTTCCTTAGAAGCAATCCTTGCATTCTAGAACTATGTAGCCAGCATTGGTTGAGAAATCAACACTAACAGGGGAGGGTTGATGAGGTGGATAAACACTGTCAGATGAGGGTCCCACCATTCTCTTTTAGGGACACTGTCAGATGAGGGTCACCCACAGCCTGTCTTACCAGTGGCGCGGTATTGACACCCTTCCAATTAGGGTTTCAAATTGAATCCCAATTCTTTATAATGCATTATTTGGGGCTGGTCAGTTAGATGAATACTTCTCACATTTATAGTGTCAGCCTCAGTCTTAGGAATAGAACCCAGATAGTTCTACAGAATTCAGAACTTTCAGCTATAGTAAATTTAATACAGTACGAAACCCAGCTAGTTCCATTAGAACCTAGACTCTTAGACACTGTCGCTCAGTATTAATTATATCAGTTATCAGTAACTCATTTTATCAGTATTCAGACTCAATATCAGAATCATTGTGAATTAAGTTATAGTCACTCATTCATACATGTATTCTCTTGTTCATATTATACAGTAAGTTAGCATTGTTCATACATCTAAACCCTTTGCATTCATCCTACCTCACTTGCATACCATTACATTTAATCGTACTAACGCATTTGCGCTATGGTGTTTTTATACCATAGGTTTAGAAGTACGAGCTTTAGAGCATCAGTAGCATTCCATTCTCAGAAGTCAGAGTCAACAGTGAGTCCTCATCCTTTGAAGACATGATCATTACTTTATTTCTTCATTATTTAATTTATTTTAGTAGTTGGAGTTAGTTGGGGATATGTCCCATCAACTCCTTATTCAGACAGTTCAGTTTTAGAGGTTTTTCAGACCACAGTATGTTCAAACAGTTTTGTTTCAGTTTGTTTGGTATTGATATATCATACTTTCAGATGATATGTTTTATCAGTTTTGAACCTTATGGCCTTTCAGCCTTTATTTCTGTGTTTATACAGTTTATTATGCAATGCTCAGTTACAAATATCAATCATGGGTTAGATTGTGGTTCTTCAAGGTCATGAGCACCGTTTGGCATTTCGGGTGTCAGATTTGGGGCGTTACATTACATGACACTTATACACTTAAAATCTTATCTATCAATATGCTACCAAGGGGTTCTTCTTAATCTTATATACCTAATGCTCTTCTCTACTTAATGACTCAACCACAATTCATAGTTTTAACGCTATTTATCATGTATATAAATTACAATTATCCACTCATTTTTCCCATAAGTATCCAATATAAGCTATTGCACACATCAAATCAAGCCTACTAGCTTACTTCCATAATTCTCATATCACTATCCTCGAGTTAATATTCTTATCACCACGATCCATATCTGAAGTTCAAACCTTTTGTCTAGCATCAACTATGTACCACCGATGAAGCATGCCACATACTATATTATTCCATCAAATTAGGAAATCAACCCAAATTCCTTATATCATGTAACTACAAACTACAAGCACATCCCCTCCACGACATTACTACTACACCTCAGAATCTACTACATACCTTCTCACATGCCGTACTAGTTCAACACTACTAGAGAAAAGAGAATCAAGGGGAGTAAAGTTACATAATAAGGATAGTTTATCTTAATCTCATAACATAACCCATACGATCTATTAGCATATTCCACCTTCTGACATTATATCTACTTACCCATGCATGTATCAAAACTACCTCCAAAATTCCATAAACACCAATGATTATCTACTCATAACATATTGGCTAATCTACCTCATTCTATTCACAACCTATAAATGATTTCAACAATAATTATAACTATTCATTCGAAGCTCCTTCTCTATTTTAAATAAATAATAATCATAGCCAATCACTTCCTACACATTCTACCATATAATCTACAAATCTTACTACAATATTGTCAATCCCCATAAAAGAGAAAACCACCCATCAGTCAAAAGTTGTACAATTAAAACTAACTTTTTTATGAAAAAGTTACCCTCATCCTGACTTCTAAACTTATGACTTCATGTCACTAAATTCATGACCATATTAGTACTAACAGGTTATGACACCTTAAAATTTATTGCTACTCAAGTGGAAATACTATTCCAACATTTTGCTACATATCTCTTCCCATAAGCATGACATCTGCAACAAGGATTTTGAAAGGGAGTGAATACACTTTATACCTCAGGATCAAACCCATGATTTATATAATTAGAGGTATACACTTGAATCTAGACACTCTGAAGCACTAACAGAATTCTCTTAAGTCCTTGTGCTATTTTATAATATTCTTGGGATAATACAAATAGAAAGGACCACATTATTTGGACTCTAAGCTTTTGCACTTATATCGCTTCAACAATGAGGCATGACCCATTAAATTTGAGCAAAGAAGGAATTTGGATAACTTTTGTATAGACAACGTTAAAGCATGAAATATGGTTTGTAAGAATGGGAAACCTCTCCTAAATTCCCGGTAGCCTCCTGATTATAAATAAGGTGTACAGAGCACTGTAAGAAATACTCTACTAGACATGGTTTCGTAGATATCCTAGGACCATGAACAATGCTCTGGTACCAAGCTTGTCATGACCCGATCCAAGGCCTTGGCCACGATGGGCATCTTGAACCACGAAGGCCCGAGAGACCCCTTAGCATACTATCATAAGCATAATTATATACAAATCAAAGTATGGAAGATGTAATACAATTTAAGTTGATATTATGATCAAAACATTTCAATAAGATTATGAGAATACAATACTCAAATTTCATCTTTGAAGCCTCTACTGAAAACTAACTTTCTAGGTCGAGACAAGGGTCCCGGCTGGACCATAAATTGAAAGGTTCAACATATAAATAAATACCCTTCCAAAAGATGGATGGCTTACTAAATCTATCATATCCCAAGTATTTTACTGATGAACTAGGCCATGGGTCTATGCCTCATAACCTATAGGGGAAGAGGGTCAATACTTGGAAGGTACTGGTATGTAGAACAACTCAAAAATAACATATATTTCATGTAACATAATTGAGAGCATTGTAAAAAAAATACATCATAATATATATATATATATATATATATATATGTATATATATAAATGGGAATACTATGAAAAATATTTAATTCATGCTTGTAAAATGTTGACTCAACTTTTAGCTTTAGTTATGAGCTAGATGGTACACCCTACGACTTACTACCCACGGGCTATATGAGTCCATCATTAACTCATCGGTCAAGCATCCAATCTAAGTTTTCCAAAAATATTAAACTATTATGAAAGAGTATTCCCAACTTACCATACCATGTCATCGCACTTATCGAATAACATATGATAAAATCCATATTAGCAAAACCTAATTTTGGAATACAATTTTTTGAACTTGTGCCTTCTTTGGATAACCATCTAACTCTATTTAAACCTATTTTTATCCATTTAAAATATTCATATTACTTTAGACTGTAATGTCCCAAGAGTACACCCTGGGTGTCACACGGTGCTTACAGTCCCGAGGGATCACAAGCTAACTCATGAGCTGGTACCTACTGTGAGCATTGAATAACAACAAAATAAATGTGGAAGAACAACTAATTAGCCATAAGGTTTTATCAACTGAATCAGTACTAAAATATGAATCTGAAGAAAATAACTATTTGAATATGATAAACTGCTGAAAAATTGAATAACTAACTAACATGTCCGAAAGCCTCTAAACTTAACTAAATATAAGTTGATGGGACAGGCCCCAACTAACCATTAAACTGAAAGCATGAAACAAAATAATTTTTATTAAAATATGATGACTCACCACTGCTACTATTGTTAGTCTGATAAGTCTAAGCACAATTCGAAAACTGGGCGTCCGAACCTATGATATTATACATCATAGCGAAAAAGAAAAAATATGCTATCAGTACTTTGAATGTACTGGTATGATAAATGAGGTAGGCTAATATGCATGGTTTCATGAACATTGATAAATAATTGTTTGAATATGTATGTATAACATAAGGTATTGAATAGAATGCATGAAATCTGAAGTTATGAAGAATATGTAAAATCTGTAAATACTGAGGATGTAAGACCAAGCATGTAACATGAACTAACTAAGATCTATTAACAAAAATACTAAAATAACTGAAATAACTAATATTTGTAAGGTTGGTTCAAACAAAATTGAGGCTAAGTGTCTGAACTAATTATTGGACTGAAACTGTAGCTGAGACTATGGGAGGTATCATCTAACCGAATGCCCCAATCTAAGCAAATTAGGGTCCAAACTGTAACCCCAGTTGGAAGGGTGTTAGTACCATGCCATGGGTACTAACGCTGGCTGTATAGATCTACTAAACTAGTATACTGTATGGTCTCGAAGGACTAAGGTGTCAAGCCTAATCTATGGGTGACCCCTGCGAGATAGTCAAGACTAAACTGATGGGTGACTTCTCATATCCTATGCTGGTTACATTTCTGGAGTATAGGGATTGCTACTAACGACTCTGCCTATCTGACGGGGAAGCTGTCTTTCCTGCACTCTCTTGTGCTAAGTCCTACTCCCAATTGAATCACACTGGATGCTAAACTATTCTAAATTTAACTAACTGATCTAGTAATTCTCATAATATATTTTGAAGTTATCCTGAAGATACTGAGATGAGACTAAGCAAATAGCTATGGTTTTCGAGTATTCAATACCCAAGAATCAAAAGAAAAAATAGTTAACATGATACATAAGCTTAAAGGACATAACATCTAAGCCTCTATCAAATCTTCAGTCTTGTAGGCATTTTATCAAATACTTGTAGTTCATAGTTTATTCAAATCATGGGAATGTTATGGGACTTGTAGTAATAGCCTGAATTCAACATGAATAGTACTAAATTATGATTTAATTCAATGAATGAATACATTAAAATGTGAAGAATTGAATAACAACAATAATTTTATTTATACATGGTATAAAATCTAGTTCATGGAGATTCATGGGTGAAATCAAAATCTAAAATCAAAATAACTTGAAAGGATCATAATTTTTGCAATTAAAACCGGATACTTGGACTCCATGGGTGAAATAAACCCATGGATGAACATCTAACATACCTGGATTAATGAATTTGAGAGGATTGAAGGCAAGATTTCTTGAGATTTCATCTTGTATTTGAGAGCTAGGGTTTTAATGGAGAGAAATTTGATGAATAATGAGCATATTTTGCTCGATTTAAAGATTAATCTTCTAGTTACACGATTTGGGGGCTTGGTGAAAGAAAAGATTGCCCTTGTTATTTAAATCCCATAACTGGAATGCTGATTAAGGCTCACCGCGATGCAGTGAGTGGGTCATAGCGATACCCACCACGACGCTCTCTAGATCATGATAATTGTTGTTGTAGGGTTCACCGTGATACGGTGGAACCATGGTGACCTTCTGGAAATTGACAAATGCTAAAATAGCCTTCATTAGGATATGATGAAATGCTCATCGCGATACTCACCATGATGCGGCCTAATCGCGGTGAGCTACTATTTTTCTAATTAGAATGCGGTCCAATCCCCATTTGAAAATCCCAAAACTTTACTAAATTAAGCTATTTTCTAGCTTATCAGTATTAAAAGTACGTACTAAGGATTGGGATGGGCTAAAAATATTCTGGGTATCACAAAGACATTCTTTTCTTTTATATTAAGGGCATTCCATAATAGCTATCTGCATACCTAGACTTGTAAGCCATATCATATCAAATTATGTCCATATCCTACTAGAAGTGTGACTATGAATATCAACGTGTGTGCAGGTGTAGCAAAGGATCATCCAAGGAAGAGAAATATTAAGGCACGAAAACAGCCTAAATAGCACACTAAGTCACCCATATGTTATATGTTACATTTGCTACATTAGAAGGGCGTAACTTTCATTAAGGGCCTTTTGGACTTTTCATTTTTTATGTGTAATAGACTATATATAGTTTAATATTAGGGTTTTGCTTCTTTATTTGATTATTGTTGTAAGTCTTTAACCTTTAAACACGAAGTCCTCTCTTCTATGAGGCAAAACCAAAATTAGGTCACAAGTGTGGATATCACTTGTGTTGCAATTGTTGGCTTCAAACATTGGTGCTAGAGGAGGTAATATTTCTCTGGTGTCTTCGTAGGATATTGGTGATAATTTTTATAGGTTTCAAGGGTCATTAGGTTTGACATATCTTAGGGTTCTTGCAGTCTATACACTCTTTTGTCAATCTATTTATCCTATATATTTCTACCCATTTGTGTTCTTGTGTTGTCAATTTGAAACCGTGTTATGTATTATTGTGTGTTATAGTTTATAGACTGTTTGTGCCTTGTTTGGACCATTTCGTATCATTTGGTAATAAGAGCAAGGCTGGTTGTGTTCCTATAATACAAATCTTGGTCTCTCTTAGTTAAAAAATGAAAAAAAGAGTTGAAGTGTTCTTGTTCTTGGCTGAGGCATCCTTCTTGTTGTTGTTGTTTTTGGACGAGAATAGTGTCTAGATTTGGGTGTGTTTTTGTTGTCTTAGTAGTTTCTTGTGTTAATTTTTTGTCCACTAGCACATCTTGAGTACAAGTCCAAGATTTGAGCTCTTGACAAATTTTTTTTGAAGGTTGTGGACGACCTTCTTTTTCAAAATCATGTTAATGGCCACCAAGATTTAAAAATCACATGATAGAGTTCTTGTCTCAAACACATATGAAACTTATGCAAATCATTATCTTTTCAAGACTTTAACATATGGTGGAAAATTCTCACATAAAACACATACAATTCTTCATTAGGAATCAAAAGCCTTTTTGAATAAGTATCACCTCTTTGAAAACATGAACAATAAGAAAGAACTATTGATAAAGAGGAATTTATAACTGGAGAAATATAATCTTTTATAAAGCAGCCCCCCAACATTAGTCATACTTAATTCTCATGATCTAAAAGGGTTTTATAACTCATTCTCTCAAACCCATTTAATAATTCATAATATGTTAAGACAATAAATTTCATCATGGTAGTGCCAAATTAACAAATCATACTCATAAATCACTTTTCAAAACTCATATCATATATGCAGATGATTATAGTTCATGTTCATGGAAAACCCCCTAGAAATTTTATAATATCATCAAAAATGATTGTGTGATGCGTGCTCTTCAATCGATTTACAAATCCCATTACATATACATACATATACATATTTAAAACTTGTTAAAAACATTAAACTTATTCCAATGATAGTTAGGATAGTCCCACATACCTTTTGACAGAGAAAAATCAAAGAGACATAGAGAAATTGGCCCTTGGAGATTAAAATCCTCAAACCCTAGGTAGTTTCTTCTCTCTTTCTTATGTATTTATATTTAGGGATTTATTGAGGTGTTATAACTTTTTAGGACCGTTTAATCATCCAAAAAGTATAAAGGACGGTTTGGGGATGTGAAAAGACACCTTTACGCTTAAAATTACTCAAAATGTAACACTTTTTGACACTTGGGAAAGGCTTGGCGGTGCAAGGTAAAGCAAACCATAGGTTTTGCGGTGCAAGGACAAAGAAAACCTCAGAGTTTGCGGCACAAGGACAAAGCGGATTTGAGACAGTGCCTCACTAAAATAATCATAACTTTTGACTAAGAACTCGAATTGTCGAGCGGTCAGTTGCATTGGAAAGAGGACTTAAAGAGATTTAATTTTTTGTATAATGGATCACATAAATACTTATATTCTAGGAGTAATGTTCATTGGTAGTCAATCCGAGAAAAATATCATCAACTAAAACTCAACCGGTAAGAAAGTGCTCAACTTAACTTTGAACTAGAAAAGATGGGTCAAACCTTACCCCAAAAAAGCGAGGTGTTACAATAAATAAGAATACAATTAAGATAAATTATAATATCTAGGCGTGAACTTCTCCATGCCAATATTATATTTTTTTCCCAGTTGAATCTACAACACGAGACACTTGCTGCAATACATGATCACAAGATGAGGGAGTGCAGTACATTTTCTTGAAAAATTAGTCTTTCATAGTGAAATAACAATGAATTACAATGTTTACAAAAAGGGAATGAAGAATTTGTGACTGTAGAAGAAAATTTAAAACTAATGTTTTTTTCTTCCATCTTTTCTCCACAACACACTTTTTTCATACCACCACGAGTAGTTACCTTGATGAAGAGGTGATGTAGATTCAACTATTTTCCCCACCATAATATGTATCATGCTCTGGATTCTTACACCTTGATGGAACATCTTTAAAGTATCCAAGAACACTTTTAGATTATCCGCAATGTTATTATATATAGTCATAGGGGTGGATATGAGCTATAATTTGAAGGTGTGATTCTGTATAGCACAAGACTTTTTTCAGCATAAGATGATGTTATTTTTAGAACAATCATTAATTAAGCTTTTATAAGAAGTAAAAAATAAGTGAGGATAATGGAGTTAGTGTATTTGTATCACCATGATAATAA
Organism: Capsicum annuum; assembly: GCF_002878395.1. Lineage (NCBI taxonomy): Eukaryota > Viridiplantae > Streptophyta > Magnoliopsida > Solanales > Solanaceae > Capsicum > Capsicum annuum. The sequence goes on along the minus strand of NC_061111.1, from coordinate 163,309,444 downwards.
CATTAAAATAACTAAATTAAGAACTTGTTTTTCTATATTATTGGAGTACTAAATTTGACTAATCAAACATAAATATATTGAAATAAAAGAAATCTCTTTAATTAAATATTCTTTTATTTTATTATTTTAAAGAAAATTTTCCTCCATTTAAAAGCTAGTATAAAATCTATAAAGTGGATAGAGTCAACATTATAGAAAGAAAATTGATAAAGCGAAGCTATTTATTTCTCTCTATTTTAAGATATTTTGCATGATGCAATTAGAGTTGAATAACACAAGCAGTGCACGTGTCCAAAGACTAGTTAGTAAAAAGAATAAAACTGTTAGAAAATTAAATATATGCTAATTGATAAAATATAAGAAGATTCAGCTAATTGGAATCATTTACAAATAGTAATACTTTAGTATTTAGTAAAGCTCAATGAAACTTCAAGTAGTAATTCAAAGCCAAATCATTAAATCAATAAGAAATACAATTTAGATAAATTATGATATCTATAAAGTGAACTTTGCTATGACAATATCATATTTTCTACTCAGTTGATGTTAGAACATGAGAGGCTTGATACAATACATGATCACAAGTTGAGGGAGTGCAGTATGTTTTCTTGAAAAACTAGAGTATTTCATTGTTAAATAACATTGAATTACAATTTTTTTCAAAGAAGGAATGAAGAATTAGTGACTGTAGAAGGGCAATTTAAAACTAGTGTTATTTTCCTTCATTTTTTCTCCTCCATAATCTTTTTCATACCACCATGAATGGTTACCTCGATAAAGAGATGATGTAGTTTTAACTTTTTCATTCTCCACAGTAGGGTTTTTAAATTTAGTTATCATGCCTTGATGATACATCTTTAAAGTATCCATAAACACTTTGGTATTGTCCGCATACCATTATATATAGACGTGTGAGGTGCATACTGGTGATAATTTGAGGGTGCGACTTTGGATTTTTTTTTATACATAGATAATGTCGTTTTGACATGAATCCTTAATTAAGTTGTATAATAAGTAAAAAAATATTTGAGTAAGTGAGGATTAATTGAATTAGTGTATTTGTATCACCAATAAAATATCAGTGAAATAACTGAATAAAAGGCTTGATTTTCTATATTTGTTGGTGTACTAACTTTGATTAATCAAACATGAAAATATTAAAATAAAATAAATCTTTCTAATTAAATATTTTCATCTTAGTCTTGTAAGAAAAAATGTTACTCCATTTAAAAGCTAGTATAAATCTATAAAGTGGATAACGTCAATAGTAAAGAAAGAAAATCGCTAAAGCATAGCTATTTATGTTGCTCTTTATTTAAAGATATATTACATGATGCAACTAACATTGGATAGCGCATGCAATACACGTGTCCAAAAACTAGTGAGAAAAAAATATAAAACTATTATAAAATTAAAATATTTTAATTGATATTATATATGAAGATTCAGCTAGTCGTAATCATCTTCAAATAGTAATACTTTAGCATTTAGTAAAGTTCAATTGAACTATATGTAGAAATTCAAATACAAACTACTAAATCAATAAGTATTACAATTAAGATAAATTATGATATCTAGAAAGTGAACTTTCCGGCATAAATTTCCTCTAGTAGCTAGTGATTTGGAACAAGAAACGAATAACAATTTACCAAGAAAGACCTCATAATTCAAGCACATAGGCGGTTGTCCCCACATGGCCTAAGCTTACAAATATCAATGAATATAAGTAAATTTGCCCAACACGGCATCATAATGTTCTTACCTCTTCCGGATTCACCAGGCTTCACCACAATATCCACCTATTCCTTCGGATTTATTGTCCATCGTCATAATATCACACATTCATCCGGACTTAAATTGGGCAGCATCATAATATCAAGTATTTTCTTGGATTCATTGGGCATCATCATAACATAACATAACATAACAGATTCCTTTAGACTCGAACCGGGCATCATCATAATATCACGTATTCCTTCGAATTCATCGGGCATCATCATAATGTCACACATTCCTCCGGACTTGAACCGGGCATCCTCATAATATCACATATTCCTCCGGACTCAAATCAGGCATCATCATAATATCACAAATTTCTTCGAATACAAAAACATACATCCACATGCATAGCCAAACCAATAAGCATACACAAAAGCTTACAATATATAAAGAAGTAGGGATGTGGGATAACACTTTCCACTTTAATTTATTAATAATCTTCACACGTGATATGAGCATCGACAAGAGAATGAGTATTTACCAAACATGCACAGTAATCACTTAACAAGGGTATTCAAGTCATGATCACAAGATAATCCGATAATCAAGTGCAACCATCACAACTCCTACACATATGTCTATAGCTTGGACAATCACCACAAACCTAGGTCGGTAAGCATTTACTTAGTTCAAGCTTAAGGTTGGTCAAGTCACACTTCTAAATCCCTAGAATGCGAAGCTTACTAGAACATGTCTAGATTCTACCCAAAATTAGGCTAAGTCATCCATACCTCACCATAAGGGCTTGTAAATCCTTTCTTGGTCTATAGGGAAAGTTTCTTCAAGAATCCTTCCTAAGTCAACCCAACACCAAGGTCATCTCCTATCTAGGCATTATATAGGTCAATACACTCCTATGAATAGAGAAGTATACCATTCATGTCTACTTAGAACAACTATGGTATTCTCACACTAGTCATGAGACCACAATTAAGCTAACCAAGGTCCTAGACTAAGGGTCAAATATCATACCTTACAAATCCATGGACTATAGTAATTAATAAATCCCAAGTTCACCATTTAATCAACTATTGCCTAAATTTCCGACCCAATCATGCAAGATATCAATGATTACATTACAAACATGCTCAATATATACTACGAGTAAGCCTAACCTACCTTTAATCTAGGAAACTCACTAACCAACAAGCTTTTTCTTTCCTTTTCGAGAAGCTTCCCCTTTCACAAGCAATCCTATCAACAATACAATCTAAGCATTACAACAAGAATGAAAATACCCATTATAGAATCATTGTTCTATGGGTTTCAAATGGACACCAAAACTCCAATTGGGTTTCACCCTTGTAAAGGAGTTTCCAAGACAAACCCATAGCCTAATTATCTTTAGGAAGTTATAAACCTCTAGTAATTTGAGTCAATCACTCAATTTTGGGGATAATTTACCCACAATGATTTACGGGTTTTGAGTCAACAAACTATGAAATCAATATCAAATTAGAGAAATTCTTACCTTAGATTTGTAGCAAAAAGATGGATTACACAAGTTACTAAGCTCCTAATCAACCCACAAGACTTATTTTTTAAATTCACCAATCTTCTATGGCTACTAGGGTTTTCGTAGAAATGAAGAATGCCCCAAAATCATCCAAAATATCCTTTTATCCAAGTTTAGATAGGCCCATAAGGTCAAAACTTGTTTTTGACCTTCCAAACTCATTCACCATTTTTTGCAAACGAACTATGTAACCTCACTAAATTCGACATTCTGAACACATTGGTGAAGTTGGATTTTCCATCCAAGGTCATTTATGCAACTTATGGGTCTCACACCCATATAGTTTGATTTTTAACTTTTTGACTAATGGGTCGAAATGAGCTCGGGTGATGTGGGATCCAAACCAAGGGTCTATCTATCCTAAAATCAATATTAAATAGCTGCTGGCACAGTCATAATTTGCATCCAAAATCATTTTACTTAATTTTACGCTCGACCACTATTTGGAATCAACGAAGACTTTAAATTGGAAAAAATGGTTCTCAAAACTAAATGAACTGTCTGGTAACTGAACTAACAGTTCCAGCAAGTCACTAATGACTTGGTACAGCTATGGAGGAACTCTAACGGTGAAAATAAACAAGAACAAGGCTAATGACCTGAAGGGTCATTACAACATCCACTACCAAGGAACTGTCATCCCCGAAAGTTAAAGATAAGCAAGTACCTGAAGTCTCGAACAAGTGAGGATACTGGGACCGCATCTCACTCTCGATCTCCCAAGTATCTTTCTCTACTGGGTGATGCCTCCATTGAACCTTGATTATCAAAATCTCCCTAGTACGTAGTCACCTCATATCACTTGCCAAAACAAGCACGGGCACCTCCACAAAGGTCAACTAATCATCCAACTGGACTGAATCCCATCTAAGCACATAAGAAGGATCTAGAATATACTTCCACAACATAGAGACATGGAAAACCGGATAGACAACGACAAAGTCTGGAGGTAGAGCCAACTCATAGGCCACCTCACCAACCCACAAAGAATCTCAAAAGTACCAATATAGTGAGGGCTAAGCTTACCCTTCCTTTCAAACCTCATAACATCTCTCATAGATGAAACTCAAAGAAACACATAATCACCCACTCTGAATCTCAAGGCACAGAGTCTACGGTCGACATTGGCCTTCTGCTTACTCTGGGCAGCTCTCAACATATCCTAAATCACCGTGATTCTATCCAACGTGTCCTAAAGAAAATTTTTACCATAGGTTCTAACCTCAGATGTCTCAAACTATCCTATAAGAGAATGACACCTCCTACCATATAATGCCTCATAAGGGGCCATCTCAAAAATTGAATGATAACTATTGTTGTAGGCAAACTCTGTCAAAGGTAAGTGCTCATCCCACTGACCTCCAAACTCTATAACGCAAGCTCAAAGAATATCTTCAAGCACCTAAATAGTCTGCTTGGGCAAACCACCCATCTATGGATGAAAGACTGTACTCAAATCTACTCGGGTACCCAACTCCTCCTGGAATGCTCACCAAAACCTCAAAGTAAACAAAGAACCATGTTCTGATATAATAGACACAGGAACCCCACACAAATGAACTATCTCCCAAACATAAATCTGGGCTAATCTCTCAACAATGAAGGTCATCTAAATAGGAATGAAATGTGCCAGCTTGGTCAAATGATCCACAACAACCCATATACCATCATGACCATGGAAAATACAAGGAAAATACTAATGAAGTCCATAGTGATCCTTTCCCATTTCCACTCAGGAATGGGCAATCTCTGAGTCAATCCATTGGGATGATGATGCTCGGCCTTAACCTGCTGATAACATAAGGAACGGGCTGCAAAGTTCACCACATCTCTCTTTATACCATCCAACCAATACAACTTCCTCAAATCTCTACACATGTTTGCCATACCAGGATGAATAAAATATCCAGAACTATGAGCCTCATGTTGAATATACTGGATCAGATTATCAAGTCAGGAAACACAAATACGACCTTGAAATCTTAGGACACCCTCGAGATCCATGGTATGTCTCCTAGACTTGCCGCTCACTACCCGACCAAGGAGAAAGCATAACTTATCATCCTCAAACCGGCGATCATGAATCTGCCTAATCATAGAGGACCTTGCCACTATATAAGCCAAACCTTTTACTGGATCTGTGATGTTGAGACGAATAATCAAATTGGCTAAGGATTGAATTTACCGTGCTAATGGCCTCTAAGAAACTAAAATACATGCTAAACTACCCATACTCACTGCCTTGTGACTCAAGTCATCTACCGCCACATTAGGCTTACCTAGATGACATAGGATAGACGTATCATAATCCTTTAGCAACTCCATCCATCTATGATGGCGAGCATTAAGCTCCTTTTGGGTCATCAGATGCTGAAGACTATGATAATCAGTGAAAATCTCACAATGCACACCATATAAGTAATGCCTTCAAATCTTGAGCGCGAAGACTACAACCGCCAACTCCAATTCATGAGTGGGGTAGTTGCGCTCATGCACCTTAAGATTTCTAGAAGCATAGTCCATGACACGTCCCTGCTGCATCAAAAAACATCAAAGACCAACACCAAAAGAATCATAAAAACACTGTAATTCCCTCGCCCTCAACTTAAAAAACAAGTACTGGGGCGGAAGTGAGAAAATCCTTGAGCTTCCCAAATCTCATCTCACACTCCTCGAACCATCGAAAAGGAACTTCCTTCTTAGTCAATCTAGTTATAGTGGCTGATATGGTAGAAAACCTCTTAATAAAGCTCCTAAGTAATCTTCCAAACTAATAAAGATATGAACCTCAGTCGGAGACGTAGGCCTAGACCAATCACGAATCACTAAAATCTTATCCGAGTATACATAATTACCACCTTTGACACCACGTGTTTGAGAAAAGATACTGACTCAAGCCAAAACTCGCACTTGGAGAACTTGGCAAAAAACACATGATCTCGCAAAATCTAGAGCACAATCCTTAAGTATGTGTATGCTCCTCACTACTTATTGAGTACACAAGGATATCATCAATTAACACAATGACAAATAGTCTAGATAGGGTATGAATACACGATTCATCAAGTCCATAAATGCAGCGGGGGCATTAGTCAACCCAAAAGACATCACCAAGAATTCATAGTCACCATAACGGGTCCTGAAAGCTATCTTTGGGATATCCTCAACCTGAATCCTCAACTGATGGTAACCAAATCTCAATTCAATCATAGAAAACACTACTTCACCCTGAAGCTAGTCAAACAAATCATCAATATGAGGCATAGGATAATGGTTTTTCACCATCACTTTATTAAGCTGCATATAATCAATACACATATGCTTGGAACCATTTTTATTCTTTACAAACAAAATAGGAGCTCCCTATGGGGACACACTCGGTCTAATAAAACCCTTACCAAGAAGATATTGAATCTAAGAAGTTAGCTCCTTAAGCTTGACATGAGCCATACGGTAGGGTGTCATAGAAATAGATCAGATGCCAGTCTCAGGGTCAATAGCAAACTCAATCTCATGGTCAAGGGGAATACCAGGCAGATCATCAGGACAAACATTAAAAAACTCACACATAATAGGAATATAGTCAAGAGTGGGACTCTCTACACGGGTATCACATATATAAGCGAGATAAGACTCTCAGCCTCTCAATATAAGTCACCTAACACAAACATAAGAAATAATCCCCATCGACTTGCGGTTAACTGCTCCTTGCCACACGACTGGGGGTATGTCGGGCATGGCTAAGGTAACGGTCTTGGCAAAATAATCCATCACAGCATGATAGTGAGCCAACCAGTCCATGCCTTGTATCACATAGAAATCTAGCATATCCAAAATAATAAGATTATCATAAGTATCAACATCCCTAAATATCACAAGACATGATATGAACACTCGATCCACTACTAAAAAATCACCCACAAGAGTAGATATGTGTAATAGCAGGAATAATAAACCACTAGTCAAATCCAACGGTGGTGCATAATAAAAAGATATATAAGAATAAGTGGTTCTGGGATCAAATAAAGTACGAGCTAAATTGCGGAACACCAAAATCATACCTTTCACTACAATATGCGAAGTCTCAACCTTGGGTATAGTAGGTACTCCATATAGCTGACCACGCCTACCACCTAACTGGGCACCTAACCGACCTCCTATCCTTCCTGCCTGAGTACCACCTCAAGCACCCTAGTAACCATCTCTAGGACCTTGCGAACCACCTCTACCTAAAGGAGAAACTGCCCTAATGAGATGAGCTCCCTAGGCTAAAGCAACCATCACCCTATGACTAGGGAACTCTCTAGTGAAATGACCAAAAATACCACAATTAAAATAAGACTCATGAGAAGAACCAGAACTCACAAATCTGGCAGATCTGGTATAGCTACCATACCTAGCATAGACCATAGATGAACCTCTCAAATAAGTATCACCGCCCTTACTAGGCCGACCACTAGCAAAAAGTTGATCCCTATTAATGGTCTAAAGAACTGCCTAAACTGGTTGGCTAGTCTATCATAAGAGATTCCATTCCTAAATCGGGAACTTCCATAACTACCACCAAATCTACCCTAGAATCTAGGCCTTTTAACACGGCCCTCACGACTCCCCATGTATATTTTCTCCATCACTCTAGCTTGATCAGAAACCTCTGCAAAATTTATACCCATAGCAACTAGACTCTGAGTAGCCATCCAAATAGGGAGTCTAAACCCTCTAATAAAGCATCAAACCCTCTTATACTCAGTGTCTAAAATAGAAGTCCCATGTTTGTCCAACTCATAAAAATGAGTCTCATACTCGGCGACTGTCATAGAGCTCTGCTCCAGTCTAAAGAACTGATCCCTCAGTCAATCTCTAAGACTACAAAATATATACTTTACCAAGAACATCTCAGAGAATTGAGTCCATGACAAAGGAAAAGATCAAACTGGTCTAGAATCCACAAAACCCCTTCACCAGTGACGAGCAGACAAATCTAAATAAAATATGGTGTAATCTATAGCACGAGTCTCAATAAGTCCTAAAGAACAAATCCTATCCTCACAAGCAGTAAGAAACACAAATGCATCCTCCTAGAGCAGGCTGGGTCACAACTGGCGGTGTGGCTACCGGCTGAACAACTACCAGCGCAAGAGGAATCAAAATGCTAGGAGCTATAGTTGCAGGCTATGCCCTGATCCGAAAAGTCTGTGCACCATTAGATGGTACACTACTAACCATACTTAGTATCTGAATCAGGTCATTTTTATGCTATGAAGAATAAATAAAACCTAGTGGGGCCAGGACTGGTCCCTAGCCTACCGCTGGCTGTGATGGAGAAATCTCTAGCTCGATGCGGGGATAGGTCTTAGGGAAGACATCCTATCCTTTGCTCTAGCTGGAGACATATCTCGAGGTTGTTCTCGACCTCTAGGCATTTACTAATGGAGAAGGATTCCTTGGCCCAATCTTAGGACTCGCACCTCACATAGGGGGAGCACGTCTCCTCAATATTTCTGTAAAAGTAAGGTCAATAAAATACACAACAAACCAACTCAAACTCTTAGCATGATATGAACGAAAAAAATAAAGGACTCCTAAGAATGTCACATAGCCTCAGATAGGAAACAACATCAACGTTCTGATCCGCAGGACTCATTCAGACACTTTCTCTTATATTAATAATATTGATGAAACCTAGGCTCTGATACCAATTTATCATGACCCCATTTGAAGTCATGATGGAACTACCATATCCCATAGGTATGTAAGCTGATTCGTAATCCGGAGCTATGGCAATTGGTTACGTCAGTGAGACTGTCCAATATGGACTCTATATATGAACATAATATATAACAACAACATTTGACAACTAAGGAAAAACCGATATTCAAACACAAATCCCATGACCTGATATTATTAATACAAGATATTCTAAACTTGACAAGAGGAATTTACATTCCCAGAATCTAAAATATCTTATATAACCTCATACATTTGCCTCAAAAGTAAAATAAAAATAAGGATAGAGGGGAAAGAGTGCAACTCAATCTCAAAGAGCTCACCCTATCTCCGAATAGTCAACTCGCATGAACTAGCTCTACGGCACAACTAAGACCTAGGTCTGCACCAAAAAGGTACAAAAATGTAGTATGAGTACTAGAACATGGGTACTCAGTAAGTATCATCACCCGACAAATTTCAAATATAATGTAAAGACGATATAAAGTAAGACAGTGATTTAAAGTTAAAGGGTAGGATCAGACCTGAATCTCCTTTGATACTATTGTAACAACATCTCTACTACTAAAGCAATAACATGACAGATTATTTCAATATACTCCATAATCACCATAACAACTGAGTATCATTTCGAAAGCGTACAGTTATATACATAATAGAAGAACATCAACATGACATAATCATCATCAACTATCTTTAGAACATATAAAAAAGAACTTACCACGATGTCCCATGCTGCCAGGAAGTACACGAAAGAGAGAAAAACAAAGAACTCATCACAGTGTCCCATACCACTGGAGAGTACACAAAAGAATACAACCAATAATAACATAAAGCACAACTACTCTATTAATTTACCAAAAACCACAAATAGCACAACCCTGCCATGGCTCAATACTGAAATCCACTTCCAAATACCCATACCGTAATTCAACATAAGGAAAGCAACATTGTAATAGCATAGGCATGTAATCATTAATTCTATAACTCATTGATAAATACCGCAAAGTTCATACTAATTATACTTAATTTTTCAAAAGTCAAAAGATTACAAGTCTTAAAATCACTAGTCATCAAATTGGGGAAAAACTACAGGCCACCCATAGTATAGGTTATTCAACTATCATGAGGCCAATCTTTAACTAGCATCATCATGACATGAGTTATCAACTAAGCCATCTCAACTTCACATGTTAGGAGATAATTTAACCAATCATCACATAATACTAGATCTATCATCACTAAGCATGTTACAACCTTAAGGACTAGTTTCTATATTTTAATCAAGTAAAGTGCACCAACTAGTTTACTAGGTTTCTAGGATCCAAATAATAGTCATATATTTTAGAAGTAGCTAGTTATCACATAAGACACCTTACTAGGCAAGATTTCATAATATAACCTCTTTTTGAAGTCAAGTATATATATTAGGTTAGCCCTTGAATTTTTAAGCAAGTTTACACATAGTGCTAAGCCTTAACTCAATATTAGGCATAAATTTCCTCTAGTAGCTAATTTAGCATCAGCAAAGGTCACACCTCTTATATAATGATTTGGAACACAAAATGACAAACAATTTACCAAGAGAGACCTCATAATTCAAGCAAATAGGCGGTTGTCCCCACACGACCTAACCTTAAAAATATTAATGCATATAAGAAAACTTTCCCCACACGGCATCATGATGTTCTTAACTCCTCCGGATTCACCGGTCATATCATAATATCAACCTATTCCTTCGGATTCATCGGGCATCATCATATTATTACACATTCCTCTGGACTCAAATCGTGCATCATCATAATTTCACATATTCCTTTAGTTTTAATGGGCATCTCATAATATCACATATTCCTCCGAACTCAAATCGGGGATTATCATAATATCATGTATTCCTCTAGATTCATCGGGCATTATTATATTATCAAACATTCCTCCAAACTCGAACCAGGAATCATTATAATATCACATATTTCTCTAGATACAATAATATACATCCACATGCATAGCTGCCAAACTATTAAGACACAACAAAGCTCATAATATATAAAGAAGAAGGGATGTGGGATAACACTTGCCATTTTACCTTACTAATAAGCTTCACACGTAATATGAGCATCAACAAGATCATGAGTATTTACCAAAAATGCACAATAATAACTTAACAAGGGTATTCAAGTCATGATCACAAAATAATTTGATAATCTAGTGCAACTATCACAACTCCTACACATATGTATATAGCTCAGAAAATCACCACGTATCTAGGCCGCTAAGTATTTACTTAGTTCAAGCTTAAGGTGGGTCAAGTCCCACTTCTAAATCTCGAGAATGACAAGATTACTAACACATATCAAGCTTATACCTGGAATTAGGCTAATTCATCCATACCTCACCATAAGGGCTTACCAATTCTTTGTAGTTCTATAGGGAAAGTCTCTTCAAGAATCCTTCCTAAGTAAACCCAACACTAAGTTGATCTCCAATATAGGCATTATATAGGTCAATACACTCATAAGGATTGATAAGATACTATTCTTGTCTACTTAGAAAAACTATAGTGTTCTCACACTAGTCATGAGACCACAATTAAGCTATCCAAGGTCCTAGACTAAGGGTCAAATATCATACCTTACAAATCCATGGCCTATAGAAATTAATTAATCCCAAGTTCACTATTTAATCAAGTATCATCTAAATTCCCCTCCCAATCTTGCAAGATATCAATGATTACATAACAAGAAAGTTCATTATATACAACGGGTATGCCTAACCTATATTAAATCCAAGCAACTCACGAACCAACGGGCTTTTTCTTTTCTTTCTGAGAAGCTTCCCCTTCCACAAGCAATGCTATCAATAATACAATCTAAGAATTATAATAAGAATGAAAATACCCATTATAGCACCATTGAGCCATGGGTTTCAAATGGACACCAAAACCCCAATTGGGTTTCACCCTTGGAAAGGAGTTTCCAAGATCAACCCATAGCCTAATTATCTTAGGGAGTTAAAACCCTCAATTAATTTGAGTCAATCATTCAATTTTGGGGATATGAGTCATGAAACCATGAAATCAATATCAAATTAAAGAAATTCTTACCTTAGATTTGTAGCAAAAAGATAGATTACACACGTTACTAACCTCCTAATCAACCCACCAGACTCATTTTTTAAAGTCAACAATCTCCTATGGCTGCTAGGGTTTTCATAGAAATGAAGAATGCCCAAAAATCTTCTAGAAAGACCCTTTTATATGATTTAGAAGGGCCCGCAAGGTTAAAACTTATTTTTGACCTTCCGAACTCATTTGGACTCTATTTTTCACAAACGAACTTTGTAACCTCACTAAATTCAACATTCCAGATGCATTGGTGAAGCCATATTTTCTATCAAATGTCATTTAGCCCAATTATGGGCCCCACACCCATATATTTGGATAATTAACTTTTCAACTAATATGTCAAAATTAGCTCGGGTGTTGTGGGATCCAAACCAAGGGTCTATCTATCCTAAACTCAATATTACATAGATACTGATGTGGTCAAAATTTATATCCATAATTATTTTACAAAATTTTTTTCTTGGCGACCATTGGGAATTGATGAAGACTTCAAATTGGAAAAGTGGTTCTAAATACCAAACGAACCATCTGGTAACCAAACTATCGATTCCAATAAGTCACTATTGACTTGGGATGGCTATGAAGGAGCTCTATCAATAAAAATAAGCAAGAAAAAGTCTAATGACCTAAAGTGTCATTACAATAAGGGGCTTAAGTCCTAAAAACTTTACTAAGTGTTGGGGACTTAGTCAATTTTACGGACTATAAACTTTGAGGATTTTTAATTTGGCCTTCCCAACCCTGAGACATTATGTTTTAAGTTAATTCATGTTCAGGGATGTAAGAAATATGTCTCAAAGGGGTATCAGATTTTATGGACAAGGTTTGGGGCATGTTTGGTTTGCGAAACCAGAGGGTTATTGTGATAAGGACGCATCACAACAATAGTCCAATTCTTATATTCATTATAACATGGTGAGGGAATTCAACTACCAATATTATACTACATTGCGGTAAGCTTGTCGTGTCCATTTTTTAATTTAAATACCGGAGGGGCAATTAGTTCCTTTACTCCTCAACCCAATCATTCATAACATGATTTAGGTTATTTATTAGGATATTATTTTACTTTTTTTTCCAACTCACTCTAATGAAAACCATCTTCTTTCCCTAAGAACCAGAAATTCAACCCTTTTTCCCTAAGTAATCAAGAATTCAAGCTTCCCATTTCATGAACCTACAAGAAAGCACTAAGATTAGAGTTATATTCCCAAGTTAAGAAACTTACGGTATGTGGGACTATCCTAAACTCCATGGGAATAAGTTTTAATCGATTTATCAAGTTTAAAGATATATAATTATGTTTACAAAAAGGGTTGTTGATATTATTATGAATAGCACGTATCATGGATTTGTTTAAATGAAAGTATATGTTTGTCTTGAACTCTTTTCATAGAATTTAACCATATCAACATTTATATGTGTTTTTCAATTTTAAGAAGTTTAATTGAGAACATGAATAATGAAATGCCCTCTCTCATCATAATATCTCTTGAGTTCAAGTGTTGTAGGTTGTTCACATGTATGATTTTTTTAAGAAAAATTGGAGAGTGAATTTCTTACTATTGTGCATGGATTAATATTGTTTATGTTTCGAATGAGATGGTAGTTTCTTATTGTCGACGTGCATTATGTCAATTGAAAGATTTCATGGGTTTTAAGTAATCCAAACATGAGATGGCCACCATATTATTGCAATTTTGAGAAGAGAGTGTTTTGTGTAAACTCATTTGATAACCAGTAGAAAGAATCTCTCTTACATGATGTTTAAAGTTTTTTGGTGGTCATTAACATAATATTAAATAAGAAGGGCTACAAATACTTTATGGTATGATATAGATGACTTGCAAATCAGGGTATGACAATACCCAGTTATGATATGCCCTTAACAGGGTAAGAAATAAGATTTTTGCATAAGCATGAAGCATAATTTTAAAGAACTAAGAGTTAAATGGTTACCCAAAGACAGCGCGAGTTAAGATAACACAAATCCCAAAATCGTGTTTGCTGACATGGGATTTATGATATCCCATGATAGGGATTATACAATGGTGATGCCATTATGGAATATTACATTTATCACCACTTCGTCCTCTTACGGTAAATAGGGGGTTGGGTGTTTGGCCGACGAACAAATGACGAGCACATATAGCCCATAGGTACTACAATTTTTAGGGTGTATAGAATAAGATAAATAGTTGAATAATGATTTTAGAAAGTGTTTCAAAGCTTCTAATTGATGCCCAAGCATTTTCATTTACCTTATGCTAAAAATTTAATGAAATGCTCTCACCTACGTTGTATAAAAATATGTTATTTTACATTGTTTCACATTCCAGTACCTTTGTGTATTGACCCTCTATATATATTAGGTTTTGAGGCTCAGTCACGTGGTCCCTCTAACAAATATATCATTGTAAGATATTTGGAGTTGGTATGCCTCCTTTATTTTGGAAATCCTTTGTCCATGTTTTCATTTCATTTGATTTTTGTACATGGTCGACCGAGGTATTTATCCGAGTTTCACACAAAGTTTTGCTTTTAGTTTAGTAAATACTTCACAGACTTGTTATAGATTTTCTTATGTACTTATGTCCCATATTTGTTAAGTTGAAATAAATGAATAACTATGTTTCCAGTTTACTTCCACATTATTATAATAGATGAGTAATTATTATGATTAGAAGCTAAGATTTCTCTTAGGACTTCATGGTTTGAAAAGCACATCACGTCAAGGGCCTTGGTTTGGGTCATGACAAGCTTGTAGTTCAGGGCCCTAGGGTGTCTAAGAAGTAGCGTCTAGTAGATTCCTTTTTATTAGTGTGTAGTGTGCCACACATATGGAGGAGGCTACTAGGTGTTTAGGAATGTCCCTCTTTTCTTCATGTTCTAGTAGTGCTACAGAGTCTGAATGTCCCATAAATCATGATTTCCTATAATTTAGACATTAATCATGCCTCCTCATTGATCTAACAAGCAGAATATGCATGGTGATGATGTCCATCCTACTCATGGGATGCGGACCCATAATAAAGCTCGTACTTCAGAATTTAATGCTACTCCAGGAGTTTTTACAATCCTAACTAGTCCACCTCTGACTCTTTGGTCCCATTTTAACCATACCTAACCTCCTTTAAAAGAAGTCTCAAATGTTGAGTTCTGGAAGACCATCCATATGATTGCTTAGCTCATGGCTTCTCAGATTTGTAAGTCTAAAAATATAAGTTTTGTGCCTTGTTCATCTGAAACTACTCGAGTTGGTCAATTCATGAGGTTGAAACCACCCATCTTTACTGGCACAAAGGTTAAACAGGACCCCCCAAGGGTTTATTAATAAACTTAAGAAAATTTTTAGAGTCATGCATACTAGTAAGGTTGAAGGGGTTGAGTTAGAAGTCTATCAGTTAAAGGATGTAGCAAATCAATGGTACAATAAGTGGGAAGATTTGAAGGGTGGAGATGTTGAACTTTCTATATGAGATAAGTTTGTGTAGGCCTTCCTATATCATTTCTTTCCCCAGGATCTAAGGGAAGTAAAAGCTGAAGAATTTATGAATCTAAAACAAGGGAAGATGACTTTCAAAGAATGCACATTAAGGTTCTCCTAGTTGTCCCATTATACTTCAGAGTTAGTGGGCAACATGAGGGCTCACATGAGGAAGTTTTCATCTAGTATTTTGGATGATTTGATATTAGAATATAAGAGAGCTATGCTTAATAGAGATATATATTTCTCAAGGTTATGAGTGCATATACAACAGGTAGAATAGGAAAATAAGAGACAAGCAAAGGTGAGGAAAAAAGAAAGTCAAGATAAGAGGGATAGGTCTGTAGATCAGAATGTCACTCAGCAGCAAGGTGGAAATTAAAGTATGAAATGGTCTAAGTGAAATTTTAGAGCAATTCTCAGTACTCATCTAGTGTACCTGTACCTAGGCCTTTGGCTGAGCAGCGGTTCCAGCAAGTAGATGGGCCTAGAGCATAGGGTACTCAATCTCATAGGAGCGTAACCCAAACATTTTGGCAGTTTTCTCTTTGAGGTACTTGTGGAAGAAACTATCCAGGAAAATGCCAGTGTAAAAGCAACATGTTCTACAACTGTGGCTCAGGAAGACCATATTGAGAGATACTACCCCTCAACCATTAAGAATATAGGAGGTACTAGGTCTCAAAATAATTCTATAGCCCCTCAGCCTAAGGGTACTAATTCTGCTACTAGGGGTGGTCGCAACCGATTTATTCTTTATCTAATCGCTAGGATACAAATTCTTCACCAGATGTTGTTATGGGTATGTTACAGATTTTCTCCCATGATGTGTATGTGTTACTTGATCTCGGGTCTATCATGTCTTATGTGACCCCTTATGTGGAAATTAGTTTTGGTTTTGAGCTCAAAAATATTTCGAAACCCTTTTCTAGTTCTACTCCTATTGGTGATTCTATTGTTTCTAAGAGAGTTTATAGAAACTGGGTGGTGCCTATTTTTCATCGTGATAATCTAACTGATCTTGTAGAACTGGACATGATTGATTTTGATGCTATACTAGGAATGGATTAGCTTCATTCATGTTATGCTATATTAGACTATAGGACTAGAAAGGTTACTTTCTCTTTTCCTAATGAGACAGTGACAAAGTGGGAGGGATATTCTCTAGCACCTAGGTGAAATTCATATCTTATTGTAAGGCCCATAAGCTCATATTAAAGGGTTATTTATATCATATTATTCAGGTTAAAGATTTTGGTACTAAAAGTCCTTCCCTTCAGTCTGTTCCTATAGATAATGAATTCCCAAAAGTTTTTCCTGATGACTTTCCCGAGATACCACTGATAGGGTGATAGATTTTGGTATTGACCTATTGCTGGATACTTGACCTATTTCTAATCGCCATACAAAATGGCTCCTACAGAATTGAAAGAATTAAAATAATAGCTAAATAACCCTCTTGATAAAGGCTTTATTCATCCTAGTATCTCTGTTTGGGGTGTGTCAGTCCTTTTTATGTGAAAAAAGATAGTTCCCTCTGTATGTGTATAGATTATTGTCAACTGAAAAAAGTCATAGTTAAAAATAAGTACCCTCTACCCAGAATTGAGGATCTCTTATACCAACTCCAATCTTCCAAATGTTTTTCCAAAGTATACCTTCATTCACGATAACATCTGTTAAAGGTTGGAGAAGCTTACATTCACAAAACTGCTTTCCGAACCCAGTATGCTCATTATGAATTCTTAGTTATGTCCTTCATACTGACTAATGCCCCATCCAAGTTTAAGGACATTATGAATAGGGTGTTTTATTGGTTTCTATATCTAATTGTCATAGTCTTTATCGACAACATCTTGATTTACCCTAAGAGTGAGGAGGATTATGCCAATTACCTCTGAATCATCCTTCGAACTCTTAAGGATCGTGAGTTGTATGCAAAGTTTTTCAAATGTGAATTCTATGTTTGTTCTATCTTTTTTTCTGGGGCATATTGTCTCTATTAAGGAAATTAAGGTTGACCCCCAAAAGGTTGAGGCAGAGAGAAAATGGCCGAAACCCATGGCTCCAACCGACATCTGGAGCTTCTTGGATTTGGCAGGGTGTTATAGAAGGTTTGTAGATAGTTTTTCATCCATAAATGCTTCCCTTAGTAAGTTAACTCAGAAAAAGGTGAAGTTCTTGTGGTCTGACTCTTGTGAGAGTAGCTTTGAGAAACTAAAAGAAGAGTTAACTGTTGTGCTGGTTTTGACCCTTCCTGATGATACAAAAAGCTTTATTGTGTACTGTGATGCATCTTGGGTGGGACTCGGGTGGGTAATTATGTTGTGTGGTAAGGTGGTGGCTTATGTATCTAGGAAGTTAAAAGTGCATGAGAAAAACTATCTCACCCACAATCTTAAGTTAGCGGCTGTGATATTCGCATAAAAGATTTGGCGTCATTATCTTTATAGGGTGCATGTGGATATATTTACTGATCACAAAAGTTTGTAGTATGTTTTGATATAGAAATAACTAAATCTCAGATAGAGGTGGTGGTTGGAATTGGTCAAGGATTATAACATGAGCCTACACTATCACCCAGGCAAGGCCAATGTGGTAGCGGACGCCCTTAGCAGGTTCTCCATGGGCAGTCTTTCTCACGGGAGGAAGGAAAGAGAAATATGGTAAAGGATATTCATCAGTTTGCTAATCTGGGAGTTTGAATCTTGGATTCCGAAGATGGAAGAGTGTTCATACATGAGTTAGCTAAATCATCCCTATGTGCAAAAGTTTTGGAAAAGCATACCAAGGACCCCATTTTGATGCAGATTAAGGAAGATGTTGGTCAATAAAAGGTAATGGCTTTTGAAATTGGAGGTGATAGAATTTTGAGGTATTAAGGTAGGCTATGTGTGCCGAATATGGATGGGTTGAGAGAAAAAATTCTTGATGAAGCTCACAATTCAAGGTATGTTGTTCACCCCGGCTCTACTAAAATATATCATGATCTTAAGGATATTTACTGGTGGAATAATATGAAAAGAGATATTTCTAACTTTGTGGCTAAGTGTTTGAATTGTCAATAAGTTAAGGTGGAACATTTGAGACTAGGTGGCACTTCCCAAGAGATAGCCTTGCCTACGTGGAAATGGGAGATGCTCAACATGGATTTTACTACAGGACTTTTGAGATCCCGAAACAAATATGACTACATCTGGATGATTGTGGATTGGATGACCAAGTGTGCCCATTTTCATCTAGTGCAGACTAATTATTCGGGGGATGATTATGCTAAGTTGTACATTTAGGAGATAGTTCGTTTGCATGGGGCTCGAGTGTCTATCATACCTTATCAAGGCATACAATTCTCTTCTCAGTTTTGGCAATTTTTTTATAGGGGTTTAGGTACCCAAGTAAACCTTAGTACCACCTTCCATACTCAAATAAATGTGCAAGTGGAGTGCACCATTAAGACCATAGAAGATATATTGAGGGATTGCTTGGGTAGATTACTTTTTGTTGATAGAATTCTCCTATAACAACAACTACACTTGAGCATCCAGATGGCTTCTTTTGAGGATCTTTAGGGAAGGATATGTAGGTCACCTATTGGGTGGTATGAAGTGGGTGAAAATCATTTGTTTTTGCCTGGCCTTGTTCATTAGGCGATGGAGAAGGTGAAAGTCATTAGAGAACGACTTAAGACAACTTAGAGTAGTCAGAAGTCCTATAACGACATTAGAAGAAGTTATTTATAGTTTGAGGCTGATGATTGGGTGTTTCTAAAGGTCTCCCCTATGAAGGGAGACATGAGAATTGGTAAGAAGGAAAAGCTCAGTCCTTATGACATAGGCCCTTATCAGATTACGAGAAGGATTGGTGGAGTTGCTTATGAGTTTAATTTTCCTGTGAGTCTAGCTTCTATTTATCATATATTTCATGTATCATGTTAAACAAATGTATCGGGGATCACTCTCTTATGTTTCCTGTTGAAGAGATTAATGTAAATGACTATTTATCATATGAAGAAGAGACTATTACTATCTTAGATCACCAAGTTTAGAAGTTGAGGAGTAAGGACATAGCTTTGGTTAAAGTGTTGTGGAAGAATCATAGAGTTGAGGAAGCTACTTGGGAATCGGATACTGACATGCGTGTAAGATATCCAACACTCTTTTAATCCGCAAATAATGATATGGAAGGTATAATTCTTATCCTACTTATTTTAATTCTCTTAGTTCTTACAAATCGTGCTTAATGTGCTTAGGAACTTAATTTGGGGATGAATGACCCCAAATAGGGATAATGTAACACCCCATATTATTCTAGGCTCTATTCAGCTCTTAGTTTCGTGCATAAGGGTCCTAAGGCCTGAAAATTTCTTTAAGTGTTAGGGAATTTGTCATTTTTTAGGCCTCTAAACTTTGAGGATTTTTAATTTGGCCTTCCCAACCTCGAGACATTAGTTTTTGAGTTGATTTATGTTCAGGGATATAAGAAGTATGTCTTAGAGATGTTTAAAAATTTTCACACAAGGTTTGGGGCATGTTTGGATCACAAAACTAGAGGGTTACTGCGATAAGGCTGCGTCATAGCAATAGACTCGTTCTCATGTTCACTGAGTTGCAGTGAGGGAATTCAACTACCACGATTAGACCATGTTCTAGTAATCCAATTATGTCCAATTTTGAATTTAATTGCTTGATGTCCAATTGGGTCTTTTCTCCCTCAACCTAATCATTCATAACATTATTTGGGATGTCTATTAGGAAATTATTTTCCCCTCTTTTCTAATTCACTCTCAAGAAAACCCTCCCCTTTCCCCAAGAACCATAAATTCAACTCCTTTTTACCCAATTAATCTAGAATTCAAGATCCCTAAGTTCAAGTGTTGTGGTTTGTTCACATGCATGAGTATTTTTAAGGAATAGTAGAGAGTGAATTCCTTACTATTGTTCATAGATTAATATTGTTTATGTTATGAATGAGAGGGTGGTTTTTTGTCGTAGACGTGCATTGTGTCAATGGAAAGATTTCATGGGTTTTAAGTAATGTAAACATGAGATGGCCACCATATGATTATAATATTGAGAAGAGAGTGTTTTCTGTAAACTCATTTGATAACCTATAGAAATACTCTCTCTTACATGATGTTTAAACCTTTTGGGAGGTCATTAACATGATGTTAAATTAGAAGGGCTACATATACTTTATGGTATGATATGGATGACTTGCACATCAGGTTATGATGATACCCGGTTATGATATGCCCTTAACAGAGTAATAAATAAGATTTTTCCATAAGCATGAAGCATGATTTTAAAGAAATAAAAATGGGCTATAAGAGAGTTAGATGGTTACCGGGAGAAGGCACAATTTCAGATAATTCAATACCCAAAACATGTTTACTGACACAGGATTTATGATGTCCCATGATAGGGATTATACACTAGTGATGAAAATATGGCATATCAGATTTATCAACACTCCATATCCTTGCAACAAACAGGGGACAAGTGGCTTGGCCAACGAGCAAATAGCGTACCAATACAGCCCATGGGTACTAGATTTGTAAGGTGTATCATCTAGCTCATAAGTAAGATAAAGAGTTGAGTCATGATTTCAAAAAGAGTTTTGAAGATTCTATGTGATGCCTATGTGTTTTTATTTACCTTATGTTAAAAGTTTTATGAAATGCTCTCACCTATGTTGTATAAAAATATATTATTTTGGATTGTTTCACAAACTAGTACCTTTGTGTACTGACCCCCTATATTTTAGGTTCTGAGGCCCACTCGCGTGGTCCTGCTAACCAGTAGATCATTGTAACACATTTGGAAATGGTAAGCCTATAACGCCTCAAAACTTCTATCCCAGAGCATCACATGGTGCTTAAGACTACAAGTAGCCGCAAGCTAACCCTTTGAGCTTTCTACTTAGTATAAAGCTTACTTAAATATAATGAGAGAAAAATAAGGAGTCATGTCATAACATGTCTAATTAAAATCTGAATGAGTACTATAAAGGTAACAACATACTGCAAATCTAAACATACTGATCATCTATTCTGACAAAGCCTCTACTACCCAACAAAACTAGAGAGCCATTGGGACAGATCCCCAATTGACTCGAACTGAATTGAAAGTAGTAGAATAACTACTAAAAATACTGAAGTGTCTGGAGATAGGTCCTCGAACCATGAGGATTCACCACAATGGAGATGTAGATAAAGGTACTCAGGATCACTGACGTTGCTGAGACTGAGCACCTGAAACTACATTATGAGATAATGTTGCAGACAGACGTATATGTTGATCAACACTTAGGAATATACTAGGTATATGGGAGTGTATGCAGTTAAATATCAATACAATAAATCTTTATGGAAAACATACATGGCATTGTAGATGACTCACATAGATTGAATAAAACTCTAGTAAAGCATTAATAATGAAACATGTAGTATAAATCACGTGAGCCATAACACTTTGTTCTAAATCTTTATACTTTCTTTGATCTTAAGCTTGTAAACTAGTTGAACTCTTAAAACAACTACTTTTAGAATGTACAATTTAGTCTTTTGAAAACAAGGAACTTCTTTGAAATTCAAGAACTTAAAACCTTCAGAAATTTAAGACTTGAGACTCTAGGAAACTTGGGAGTTTCTTCTAACCGACATAAACCATGTGAGCTACATGGAGTCCAATGTCTTACCCATGTTGGGGAGAGCTATCCTATCCTTGCCATCAGAGTAGATCCTTGACTTTTAGTAATCACTAACTTAACCCACTTGTTGTAAATCAAATCCTATGGTAGCTCATAGTTCTGGGGCATGAGACCTCGGAATCAAGCCCAACTCGGTGCTAAGTACTACTCCCATACTAGGCTCAGAACATTTAGGAAAATCCACCTTATATAATTCAACATTATAAAATGGGAGCCAATATGATTCCCTTTAACTTAAATCACAAGATGTGGATTCGTTTCTTAACTTAGGATCAAAATCAACTCTTTTCTTTAAACTTTGGTAGACTATCTTTAACAAGCTTTGAAAATTCAATGATATGGAGATATCAATACCATTCTTGAAATACTATAGAATATATCAAAATTCATTCTTGGACCTTAAAAAATGTATGCATATTCAAGAAATCTCAATTCAAAATAGAGGGTAAATCATGACTTCAACCTTAAGAGTATTTCAAACATCAATCATGGAAGGACTATACAATTCATAACATTAATTCTCAATTCAAATCATAAAATAGGTGTAGTATCATATAATTCAAGACTTGAATAAATCCATAATCTCATATACTTGAAATATAGCAATTTAGGCATTATTCATCTTGAAAAAATAAAATCTTTTAAGAAAAACCAAAACTTTGGGCACAAGAACGGAAGAATTGTTCTTGTTTAAACCCCACATACCTCGAATTATGAACTTTGATGAATAAACTTTCTTGATACTCTTCCTCATACTTTTGGATGAGGGTTCTTGAAGACCTTGACTTGGGAACCTTGAATCCCAACTCAATTTGTGAAACCTACGGTGGATTCTTGAGATTCTTTGAAGAGGTTCTGGGTACTTAGGGTTTTTGTTGAGAGAAAACTTGAGAAAAAACTAATAGAATGCTTGTAAATGAATTCAATTTGGTGTTTATACGGTTTAAGAGGCTTGGAAAAAATTCAAAGTACCCTTTTTAACTCATGAATGAATCTGGAAAAACTAAACTGGAAAACCCAATTTTATGGGCCACCGCAATGCGCCACTATCGCGGTGGCTCACTGGAAATTCACAAATGGGATTCTTGGGGTCACCACAACGTGGAGCCATCACGTTGTCCCACTGGTTTAGACCTGGAACTTCAGCGCGATGTACCAAAATAGCGCTAGGCTACTAGACTTTGACTATTGTAAAATAGACCCTCTCCGCGATACGCCAAGCACTAAAATGATGTTTTTTTACGACTAGGACTTAAATTTGCCTTAACTTCTTGCCCTGTTATCGGATTTTGGCGGATCTTATATCATTGGAAAGATAATTAAATTTCCCAAACAATAAAAAGTCAAAATTAGGGAAATTCTATATGGTTTAAATGTTACACACTTAGGAAGTCATTCCTCGGCCTCCTAGAGACGAAATTAAACTTAAGGAAATGTTTGGGAGTTTTACAATATCTCCCCCTTGGGAACATTCTTCCTCGAATGATGCTCATCAAGCGAAGAGTAAGGAGGAAACTGAGTATACATTGCTGAAGCAACTTGCTAAACGGACACTCTATCATTCTAAACTCTAGAATACTTTGTAGAATGCATGAACTTATATTAAGAATAGCTATATAATTGCAGCTTTGGTTAGAAAGGGGCCGAATTAGGGAAGAATGATACCTTCGAATTGATTTGATCTTCTGGAGAATAGGTGCAGGTCCTTAGATCTCATATCTGACTCGTCTTCCCAAGTAGCGCCCTCAACTGGTTGGTTTCGCCATAACACTTTGACCAAGAGAACCTCTTTGTTCGTCAGTCTACGAATCTGGTAATCTAGAATCTCAACTGGAATCTTTTTAAATGTAAGGCTAGTCAGGATATCTAAGCTCTTTGAAGGATCCACAACAAAAAAATCACCAATGTGCTTCTTAAGCATGGAGACATGAAAGATAGGATACATAACTGATAACTCTGAGGACAACTCAAGCTCATAGGCTACTCTCCCCACACGACTTAGGATTCTATAGGGGCCAACATACTGGGGAATAAGCTTCCCCTTCTTGCCAAAACTTTTCATACATTTCATTGGTGAGATTTTTCGATACACCAAGTCATTAAATTCAAACTCAAGGTCTCTTCTTCTTATATCTGCATATGACTTCTGATGCCTCTGGGCTGTCTTTAACCTTTCTCTAATCAACTTCACCTTCTCCATAGCCTCAAACACCACAACAGGTCCAATCAAAGTATCCTCACCCACTTTAAACCAACCTATAGGTGATCTACATCTTCTACCATACAAAGCCTCAAATGGTGCCATCTTGATGCTTGCATGGTAACTATTGTTATACGCAAACTCAATCAATGGTAAATGCTCATCCCAACTACCTTTGAAGTCAAGGGCACATGCTCTCAACATATCCTTCAATGTTTGGATGGTCCTCTCAGCCTGACCATCTGTCTACGGATAAAAAGCGGAACTCAAACAAACTTGGGCACTAAGACCCTTCTGGAACTCCCTCCAAAATTGAGAAGTAAACTGAGTACCCCTATCTGAGGTGATAGACAAGGGAACTCCATGCAACCTGACTAACTGCCTAATATATAGTCTAGCATAATCCTCAGTAGCATAAAATGTATGCACAGACAAGAAATGCACTGACTTAGTCATCCTATCTACAACAATCTAAATAGAATAATGATGGCATCGGAAGAGTGGTAAACTAGTCATGAAGTCCATATTTATCTCTTCCTACTTCTAAGTGGGTATATTAAACTCTTGCATCACACCACTAGGTCTCTGGTGTTATACCTTGACCTGTTGGCAAGTTGCATACTTAGCTATGAACTCAGCTATATTTTTCTTCATATCACTCCACCAATAGATTTCCCATAAGTCATGGTACATTTTTGTAGCACCGGGATGAATAGAATACCACGCGCCATACGTTTCTACCATGATACTCTATCTCAGATTATCAACACAAGGTACACATAATCTACCTTGCAATCTCAACACACCATCATGGGTTGGGTAGTTCTTTTCATGTGGCTTCAACTGTCTAGAGGCATAGGCTAATACCTTACCTCTCTGTATCAAACATAATCCAAACCAACTGTAGAGGCATCACAATACACCACAAAACCATCTGAACCATCAAGAAAAGTCAACACAGGGGCTAAGGTGAGTCGAGTATTCTAGTTCAAAAAACTCATCTCAAAGGAATCTGACCAAAGGAACTTAACTTTCTTTTAGGTCAAAAGGGTCATGGGGGATGCAATAAAAGAGAAACCTTTAACAAAATGGCGGTAGTAGCTAGCTAGACCCAAGAAACTGCTAATATCTGACAAAGAGATAGGTCTAGCCAATTTCTTACGGCTTTTATCTTTTGGGGATCAACTCTAATGCCTTCGGCTGAAATAATATAACCTAGAAAAGCTACTGACCTTAGCCAAAATTTACACTTGCTGAATTTGGCTAAAAATTAATGATCTCTAAGAGTTTGTAGGACAATTCTAAGATGATCTGCTTGGTCATCCTCACTACGGGAATACACAATAATATCATCTATGAAAAGAATGACAAACATATCAAGATACAGTTTGAATACTCAATTCATGAGGTCCATGAAGGCTGCTGGAGCATTGGTTAGCCGAAAAGACATAACTAAAAACTCAAAGTTACCATAATGGGTTCGAAAGGCTATCTTTGGGATATCACACTCCCTTACTTTAAGTTGATGACAACCGAATCTAAGGTCTATCTTCAAGAAATGACTCGCACCTTGCAACTGATCAAACAGGTCATCAATTCTCAGAAGAGGATACTTATTCTTAACTATGACCTTATTAAGGTAACGATAGTCAATGCACATACGTAAAGAATCATCTTTCTTTCACACGAATAGAACAGATGAGCCCCAAGGCGACATACTGGGTCTTATAAAACCTTTTTCTAAAAGATCTTTGAGTTTCTCTTTTAACTCCTTAAGCTTTACAGGGGGAGGTACCCCTGGGAGATCTTTCGAAAATACATCAGGAATCTTATTAGCAATGTTGGCTGATTGAATGGTTGGAGCATCAGAATTGGTGTCTTTAACTCTAACTAGGTAATAGATGCAACCTTTATATATAAGCTTTCTTGCTTTGAGGTAGGAGATAAAATGACTCTTGGGAGATACTGAACTCTTAGACCACTCGAAAATTGGTTCATCTAGAAACTGAAACTTAACAACACGGGTACGATAGTCTATAGATGCGTAACAAGAGTGAAGATAGTCCATACCCAGAATAACATTAAAATCCACCATGTCCAACTTTATCAAATCAGCAAATATGACTCTATGAAGAATAGTAATAGGGCAATCATTAGACACTTGCTTAGCAACAACTGACTCCCCTACTAGTGTAGAAACTAAGAAAGGCTCTAGAATCTTGTTAGGGCTACTTTCAAAACTCACAGCTACAAGTGGGATCACATAAGAGAAACTTGACCCGGCGTCCAACAACACATAAACATCAAAGTAAAAGATGCAGAGTATACCAGTAACAACGTCGGGATAATCCTCCTACTTCAAATGGGATGGTAAGGCACAAAACTTGTTCTGGCGCTGACCACCAGCAGTTCTGGAAAAAGCGCCTTGAGGAGAAACTAGACGGGCTAAGGAACTGGGGCACTATTATCCTAAGTTTGAGGTCGCACATCTCTGTCCCCCTGATTGGCATGTAGACTCTCTCTAAGTCTGTGGCCTAACTTACCACAAATAAAACAATGCCTTTATTCAGCCAAACACTCACCGGGATGGGTCCTACCATACATAGCACAGAGAGGATAATTAGGTCTGTTACTTACACTGTTCTGGGACTTAGACATAGAAGGATAGTTCTCTTGCTCCTTTCTATTTCTGGGCGCGGGAGCACTAGCTGAAAAAGGTACTGGCATAGAAAAACAACTCTGAAACTATAGACGGTTCCCTCCATGGGACCTAGCCTGACCATACTATTGCTTCTCGAATCAATCCCTCTTGTTTTCCCTCACTCTATCTCTTTTTCTTATCTTATCTGCCTCTATTTGCCTAGTATGAATCATCATCCTAGTAATATCCATGTCCCTGTTGAGTGTAGCAGTCCTAAACTCTTTCAACACCAGTCCAGATACTCCAGTCATGAACTTACTCATACTAGCTCGGGTGTCAAAAATCAAATCAGTAGCATATTTGGCTAACTGGTTGAACTTAATGTAATACTCTCTAACAGTCATAGAGCCTTGCCTCAGGTTCATGAATTCCTATATCTTTGATTTCGTCATCTCAAGTGGGAAAAACTTGTCCAAGAATACATCTTGGAACACCTGCCAAGTAGAAGGGGAAGCATCTTTTCCTCAATTCTTCTTCCATGGAACAGCCCAGTCTTATGCAATGTCCTTTAACTTGTAAGATGCCAGCTCAACACTTTCTTCCTCTGAGACATGCATTACTTGGGTGATCTTCCTTACCTCCTCGAGTTAAAACTATGGGTCCTCGCCTGTCTTCGACCCATAGAACTCTGGCGGGTTCATCATCATAAAATCACGGATCCTAGAAGCAGCTAAATTACCTCCTTGTTAAGACAAAATTATGGTCTGGATATTGTCCTGAACATTCAGGATAACTGCTTGGGCTAATGCCTGAAATACTACCCGAAACGCAGCATGAGACACGATCTGATTCAGGGGAACAACAGGCTAGGGTTGCTCAATATTGTTTCTGCAGACATTCGCTCTTTGGGGAGGCATTTTCTAAAATAACAGAGCATGATTTAATAGTTAAGAGAGACAACTGTAAGCACGATAGATTTTGAAAGAAAGATATGACTTTTTCCTAAAATGTCTTGTAGCCTCTTGCTCATAGATGTGGCACGCTACACACTGATGATCAAGACTCAACTTAACGTGGCTAGTCATAATCCCTAAGACTCCTTAAACTTTAGGCTATGATACCAAGTTTGTAACACCCGAAACTCCTGTTTTAGAGCATTACATGGTTCTTAAGGCTACAAGTAGCCCCAATCTAACCCTTTAAACCTGCTACTTAGCATAAAGACTACTTAAAGATAACGAGAGAAAATAAGAAGTCATGTTATAGCATGTATAACCAAAATACGAATGAGTACTATAAAGGTAACAAAATACTGCAAATCTAAATATACTGACCATCTAGTCCGACAAAGCCTCTACTACTTAATAAAACTAGAGAGCCATTGGGACAGATCTCCAAATAACTCAAACTGAATTGAAAGTAGTAAAGCAACTACTAAAAATACAAAAGTGTTTGGAGATAGGTCCTCAAACCATGAGGACCCACCATAGTGGAGATGTAGATAAAAGTACTCAGGATCACTAACGCTGTTGGGACTGAGCACCTGAACCTACATTATGAGACAATGTAGCACACATAAATATATGTAGATCAACACTTGAGAATGTAATGAGTATATAGGGATGTATGAAACTAAATATCAATACAATAAATCTTTATAGAAAATATACATGGCATTGTAGATGACTCACACAGCTTGAATAAAACTCTCATCAATCATGAATAATGAAACATGTAGTATAATTCATGTGAGCCATAACACTTTGTTCTAGATCTGTATTCTTTCTTTTAATTAAAGTTTGTAAACAAGTTGAACTCTTTAAAATATAACTTTTAGAACGTACACTTTAGTCTTTTGAAAATAAAGAACTTCTTTGAAATTCAAGGACTTAAAACCTTAATAACGTTAAGACTTAAGACTCTAGGAAACTTAGGAGTTTCTTCTAACCGACATAAATCATGTGAGCTAAATGGACTCCAACGTCTTGCCCATATTGGGGAGAGCTATTCTATTATTGCCATCAGTGTGGAACCTTTACTTTTAGTGACCACAAGTTTAACCCATATGGGGTAAATCAAATCCTATAGTGGTTCATAGTAATGGGGCATGAGACCTCAGAATCAATCCCAACTTGGTCCTAAGTACTACTCTCATAATAGGCTCAGAACTTTTAGGAAAATCCACCTTATACAATTCAACATTATGAAATGGGAGCCAATATGCTACCCTTTAACTTAAATCACAAGATGTGGATTCCTTTCTTAACTTAGGATCAAAATCAACTCTTTTCTTTAAACTTTGGTAGCATATCTTTAACAAGCTTTGAAACTTCAATGATATGGAGATATCAATACCATTTTTCAAATACTATAGAATATATCAAAATTTATTCTTGGACCTTAAAACATGTATACATATTCAAGAAATCTCAATTCAAAATAGAGGGTAAATCATGACTTCAACCTTAAGAGTATTCCAAACATCAATCATGGAAGGAATATGCAATTCATAACATTAATCCTCAATTCAAATTATTAAATAGGTGTAGTATCATACAATTCAAGACAAGAACAAATCCATAATCTTACATACTTGAAATATAGTAATTTAGCCATAATTCATCTTGAAAAGTTAAAATCTTTTAACAAAAAACAAAACTTTGGGCACAAGAATGGAAGAAGTGTTCTTGTTAAAACCCTGCATACCTCGAATTATGAGCTTTGATGATTAAGCTTGCTTGAGACTCTTTCTCGTACTTTTGGATGAGGGTTCTTGAATCCCTTCACTTGGAAACTTTGAATCCCAACCCAATTTTTGAAAGCTACGGTGGATTCTTGAGATTCTTGGAAGAGGATCTGGGTACTTAGGGTTTTTGTTTAGGGAAAACATAAGAAAAACCTAGTAGAATGCTTGTAAATGACTTTAATTTGCTGTTTGTACTATTTATGAGGCTTGGAAAATGGTCAAAGTGACCTTTTTAACTCCTGAACAAAGATGGAAAAATTAAACTAGAAAACCCAATTTTATGGGCCATCCCGATATGCCACTATCGTGGTGGCTCATTGGAAATTGACGAATAGATTATTGGGGTCACTGCGATGCAGAGCAATCATTTTGTCCCACTGGTTCGGACCTGGAACTTCTGCAAGATGTGCTATAATCATGCTAGGCTACTGGAATTTTACAATTGTCAAATATACCCTCTCCACGACGTGTCAAGCACAAAAATGATGTTGTTTTATGACTAGGACATAAATTTTCTCTAACTTCTTGATCGGTTATCAGATTTAGAAGGATCTTATATCGTTGGAAAGCTAATTAAATTTTTCACATGATAAAAACTCAAAATGAAATTCTATATGGTTTAAATATTACACACTTAGAAAGTCATTCCTTAGCTTTCTAAAGACAAAATTAAACTTAAGGAAAAGTTTGGGGGTATTACAAAGCCTCCCTTATTTCATAAGGCCTTTGTCCATATGTTCATTTGATTTTAGTTCATGGTCGGACCGGGAGCTTTGTCTCGGTTTCAGACAGATTATTATTTTCAGTTTAGTAGAGACTTTGTAGACTTGTTATAGATGGTTATGGATTTTGTTATGGACTTATGTCCCGTATTTGTTAAGTTGAAATAAATGAACTTCAATGTTTCAAATTTACTTCCACATTATGATAATAGATGATTTATGCTTATGATAACAAGCTAAGAGTTCTCTCGGACCCTCATGGTTTGAGAAGCCCATCGCAGCTAGGGCCTCGATTTGGGTCATGACAAGTCAGCACCCATATTTATGCAACGGTTCCATACTGGCTAATAGAATTAGGCATATGCTGGTGATAGGCGATGCATATGCAAGAATAAATGAAAGGTACACAATTCATATCACAACCATCCACCAGACTCAAACAAGGTGTATATATCATTATCACAATATTCTCCAGCCTTTTCGGGTATCAATATCATCATCACAGTATCCTCTGTCCTTAAAGGGTATCAATATCAGTATAACAGTATCATTTGGCCTTGTCGGGTATCAATATCATCATAATAGTATCTCCGACCTTGCCGGGTATCAATATCATCGTAACATCATCCTCCGACATTGACAGATATTAATATCATCATAACCATCAATACATGTGTATTGATATATATAATAGCTACACAGACTCAAGCCATGGATGAAAGAGTGTAAATCCGTAAGTCTGTTGTCCAAAATTATCTTTGGGACTAAATCATTGTAAAAATGCAGAAAGGGTCAGATATCTCACGACCGAAGTAAATAATGGTGTCAAGTCATAGATCAGAATTTGTCTTGGTCAAATATTTTAAAAATATTTAAACCTCTTTTATAATTATAAATATTCCATTTAGTAGGCAATTATTATAATAAATAATTCCATTGTTATGCTGAAAAGTAGATTTTAACCCTTATTTAGGAACAATATTTTTAAGGTCGTATTTCATCTAGGATCATATCAATATCTATCTAATAATCATGAATGTACCGAATCAATACATGCCAGTATTCAGTAAATAAAACCATAAGAAATATAAACATATATGTATCTATATTCTATAGTTGTATCCTCTACAAGGATAAATACTTCCTGAATATCCAACTAATATCATAACACGTCCCTTAGTCCAATAATATGTCTGAAATGGTCACAACATCGTACTCGCGGCCTTAGGTCCAATAATAAAAGACAAGCCCCACAAGGGCTAGAGTAAATGACAAGCCCCATGAGGGCTAAAGTAAAAGAGAAGCGAGGAAGAGCATACCTTCATAACCCATCATTCATCATCAATACAATTTATCCATAGATATATGAAGGCATATAACATGAATATTACAATGCATTATCGTATTCAACATGGTTAGTAGCATAGATTTTATATAGTCAATAAATATGCCTTCTAGATCCCTTAGTATCATGACTCATAATATTAGCAGCAAGAGGGATTTCTAGGATAATCACTAGTTTGGTTACTAGGCAAAGTATAACATTAGTACTATCATAGTCCAAAGCTTGAAATAGTAGTCTAGTAAATGATTTAAATGATAACATTGTCATGGGCTTAATTAATAGCATAATACATAGCTACACATAGCATTAACAATAATATAGTCAACAACCATATATAGCACCTCAAATACTATCACCATAACTCATTTACCAAGGTCAGTCTAATACCCCATACTTCTACCTATCTTAAAAATCATCCCAAAAATAATAAAGACTTGTTTCAAAGATGAATCCACTTTTATACATGTTGTATTTTCAATATTTTCACTTTTTAACTTATGGAAAATTGAATAATCTTTCCATTTATACCAAATTAATCAAAATCCGACACCCGGGCGAAAAGTTAGAGCCATTTTAGTAAGACAGTGTGCCACCTAAGCCATCAACGCATCGCGGAGCCAACCAAATGGAAATCATCAAAATCTAGTAAGCCTCCACGATCGTGTCGCATCGCGCCAAAGCTCAAATTCAGAATTGTCAAATTCTAGTGACACGACGTGGTAGTGTCGCATCGCACCAAGGGTCCAGGTTAGGAAATTTTCTCAGAATATAAATACACATCAAAGGGTTAAACAAGTCAATTTCTCACCCCTATTTAAACCCAATAACACGTGATTCAGACATATTTTACCCTAATTATAGTGTTTCTCTCAAGTTTTTCTCAAGAACAAGCTAGGGTTTTCAATTGGGGATTCAAATCCAAGACTCAAATTCAAGAATCTCTCTGTCAATCTTTGTAAAATCAAGAACTAAGGTTTGCACAGTGTTCATTCATGGATTTCTTTTATCCATGAAGCCCAAGAATCATGTTTTAAGTATTGTATTGTGAATATTTTGTTGTAGGTTGGTTATAATCATGTGATTATGGTTGTATGATTCCCAAGTTGGAATCTTTATGTGTTGTTATTGAACCTATGCTAGTATGTGGTATGAAACATGTGAAATTAAATTGAACTAAGGAGTTTTTTTGTATTAATTTGATGGTCATGCCTATGCCCTAAGTCATGCATCCTAGGAGTTTGATAAAATGCCTAAGGGAATTGAAATTATGCATTATAGCTTAATTGTGACCCAAGTGATAAATGTATGCTTTACCCTATGACTAAGAATGACTTCTATAATATTGTATGCATTATGAATGGTGTAGGGAAGGTCCATGAGATTAGGTTGATGAAAGTATGACATGTTTATATACAATTCCATTCATATACAAGACTATGATAACTATGTGCTTCATGAAATTCCCAAATGAATGTATTATGAATTGTTGATATTCGTCATGTGTTCAAGAAGTGTTATGTCCTATCAGTTTTATGCTATCGAGTCCTGGGGGTACTCGTACCCGATAATTTAACTATTTTTCTAGAGATAATGTCATGTTTTCATGATACTGTCAGTCAAGCCATGATCAGTAGAATTCAGTCAGTTATATGACTCAGGAAAAATTAGTAAATTCATTACCTATCAATTCAGTCCTACTCAAAAATTTCAGTAGTCCAGTATTCTCAATACTCAGTAATCTCAGTAACCTCAATATTCCCAGTCATCTCAGTAAATTAAGTAATCTCAGTCAGTTATTAGATTTCAGCAGTATTCCATCAATCAACGGAATTTAGTAAACTCGGTTTAAATCAGTTAAACAATACGATTAGTAATAATTCAATTCACCTTAACTCATATCAGTTTCTATTCAGATGGGAGTAGGAATTAGCACCGAGTGAACCCAAGGATGGGAACACACACTGTTAGATGAGGGTGTGATTCTTTGAAGTCATCCTTACGCTCCAAAACTATGTAGCCAGTATAGGTTAGACATCAACACTGTCAGATGAGGGTTGATGAGGTCGATAAGCTCTATCAGATGAGCGCGCCACCGTTCTCTTCTGGGGACACTTTCAGATGAGGGTCAGTCACAGCTTGTCCTTACCAGTGGTGCAGTATTGACACCCTTCCAATTAGGGTTACAAATTGGACCCCAACTCAGCCATAATGGCTTATTTGGGGTATGTCGGTTAGATAACTACTTTCCACAATTTTAGTTACAGAATTAGGACTGTCAGATACAGTCATTTCTCAGTAATAAAACTCAAATAGTTCTATACAATTCAAGAATATCATATAAAGTCATCTTAAATACAGTATGGAACTCAGCTAGTTCTATCAGTATCAGGACTGTCAGATACAATCACTCATGTTATCAGTACTCATACTCAGTAATCATGTTATCACAAACTCAGTTAATAGTATATTAATTATACGAACTTCATGTTATCAGTATTCAGTTTCAGGACTGTTCGATACAGTCAACCAGACCAATTCTTCATAATTAGAATCGTTGGAAAAAGTCTTTCCTTTATCATTAAAATAATATTAGTCCCTAAGTATTCAGTAGACTTAGTTATTTAGTATTCTAGTATTAGTACTCAGATATCAGTAAATCCATGTTATCAAAATTCACAAGTCAGTGTTATCATGAATTCAATTACAGTCTCTTATTCATGCATGTATTCTCATGTTTATATTTTTCAGTCAGTTAGTATTGTTCATGTATATGAACCATTATATTCATCCTATCTCATTTGTATACCAGTACATTTAACATACTGACATATTTGCACTATGGTGTTTTATACCATAGGTTTAGAAGTACGAGCTCCCGAGCATCCTTAGTAGATCAGACGTTCAGCAGCCAGACTTATAGTGAGTCCTTATCATTCGAAGATAATATAATTATTTTATTACTTTAGTATTTGAATATTTTGGAGTTAGTGGGGGACATGTCCCATCAACTCCACTGTTTTCAGATAGTTTTGAGGCTTTCAGACTACAACATATTTCAGACAATTTATCTCAATTTTGGGTATTGTCATACCCTACTACAGACATTGTATTATATTCCGTATTAGTTCAGTTTTGACCCTTATGGCCTTACAACTATATTCTGCATAATTACAGTATATTATTCAGTGCTCAGCTACAGATATCAATCATGGGTTAGTTTGTGGTCCTTCGGGGTCATGAGCACTGTGTAGCCTTTTGGGTACTAGATTCGGGGCATTACAGTTAGCCAACATGCTCCCAAGGTCATCCTCTAAGATTGTAAGGTCTTCAATGGAACTATATAAATCCAAGCTTAAGGTGGGTCAAGATCCCACTTCTAATCCTCAAATTCTATAATTAGGAAAACTATGCCCCAAACTAGGCTAAGGTATCTAGTTCAACTTCTAGAAGTCAAGTAACCCATAACTAATCCTAAGATATGAAATTCACCTAGAAACATGGGCATTTAAGCCAACACCACCCAAATTATATTGTAAAGATCACTAGAATAGCTCAACTAAGGTTAATCAAGTGAACCATGATTCCAACACATAAACCACATCCCAAACATAGCATACTATCATATTCATGCTACAAATTAGCTTAACCTAGTAAAAAGGCAATAGGGTTCTAAAAGGATGATAAACATTCCACTTTGCCGGTCCAAAACCATCATCTAATTCCCCATATATAAATTGTAAATACTAAGTTATTTTATTCATCATCAAGCCTACCATTCATATTTACATGGCATACATAACACATATCATCTTCGAAGAAGAGTAGGTAGAAGCCTACCTCAAAGCCGAACTACAAAACCTTACATCATTCACCACATGCTCGTCTTCACTTCTCAATCCCCAAAATGTCATCATGCTATCAAAAAACATAATCTACTCATCAATGCGAGCCTAAAGCTATCCATATTACACTACTGTGCTTCAGTTCAAAAATGACACCCAAAACCCCAACTGGATCCCACCTACAGAAAAGGTATTTGCGATACCAACCCAACACTCACACATCATCAAGGATTCATAACTCTAAAAAATAGGCTACAAACAAAGCTAATTTTTCTATAAAATCAAGCCCTAAGTGAATTTTGGATTTTGGGTCAATAAAGTGATAAAATCTTATCTAAATTCGGATGATAATCATAATAATAGATGATAATCAAGCACCTAAGTCACCCACACAACTCAATTTTGAGTTATAATACCCATTTATGGTTTTAAGCTCTCAAAGATGATAGGAAAATGCCTAAATTTGTGAACATGGGTCTATTTTTAGAAACCCCCAGCGAAGAGATGCGGTATCCCCTGACAACAAAGTCAAAAACTTATTTTTAACCCTCGAAACTCATTCGAAACCTGAACAATAAGATAAAATAGTGAAATTTGAGTGAAAACCACATTTCAAATCTATTGGAATCATTAAAACTTTCATTTGAGATTGTTTCAGCAAAAATTGAAGCCCACACCTACTGTTTCATTTTTCTTAAAATCCGCTCAATAACCCAAAATAAGTCCGGAAGCCTTGGGACCTAAATCAAGGGTCCCACTCTCCTAAAATTGACATTCCAAATGAGATAGAAAAGTCATATTTTCTATTCAATCTCACTTCAACCAAATGTGGGTCCCACACCCATATTCCCAATTCTCCCAATTTTCGACCAATAGGTCAAAATGAGCTCGGGTGGATTGGAACCTAACCCAAACATCTACATAGCCTAAAATCAATATTCCTAATCTATTGGCACATTGAAAATTTGCATCCAAAATTGTTTCACTGAATTTATCACCTGGTGGCCATTTAGGCCCAACGAAGACTTCAAAATAGAGAATTCGTTCTAAAAAATAAATGAACAAGCTAGTAACCAAACCATCGATCCCAAAAATTCATGAATTACTTATGTCAGTTATGGAGAAGCCCAACAGTAAAGATAAGAAAAAAATATGAAAAATAATCGAAAGGATCATTACACCATAATTCAAAGTGTTGACAATATACACCATGTTAACAACCCAAAACTAATTGTAAACATGTATTTAGAAAATATGTGACCCCAATCTTGAAGGTTTCCCAACTAAGAAAATTATAGAAATATAAATACAATGTCCAAGAATAAAAATCTATAATAGGAAACAAATAGGTGAAATATGTCCAAAATACTCATCAAATAGTGCAACTTAGATATTACATCATACTCAACCAAAATCATGTAATGAATGGATGCAAATGTAATGGATAGGCATTTGCACACCCATCGAGAAATTCCTTCTAGTTAGGACACATGAAGGACTTAGACGGGTCCATGTATTGACCAGGCGTACACTCCAACCTTAATTTATGACATTTACAGGCATACACGCTGATCCCAATATATATAAATAATGTGCAAGCGTACAATTAGATCCCATATGAAATGTAGTATATAATGTTCAGGGATAAAACTGCGACCCCAAACAACAAACAATCAATAATCCTCAAGCAAAGTGTATCTCAAATGAGTTTAGATATCAACCCTAATTATCACTAAAATGTAGTATGTGGAGAATTCTCATTACTTCAATTACACACAAATAGCATATAGAAACTTTGAAAAAGTGTTAAAGAAAGCCTCAATTTGCTTTAAAATAAGATCCAGGAAGAAACCTAAAATCAAATGGATCAAATTTAAGCTTTACACTTTGGAATAACTTGCTATCAAGCCCAACATATTAAAGCATGAAGTCTACATGGGTAGACAAAACCAACTATATCTATTTTATAAATTCTTAATCTAAAAATCCTAGCCCTAAAATCTAAATTTGTGAAAATTGTAATTGTAGAACAATAACCTCATAGTAAGGTCTGGGAAGTCTAAATCCAATCAAGAACCATTATATTACCTATAACAGTTGCAGGTAAATCCAACTTTTATTTTATTACTGCTTAATCATTGTACTATTATTTTATCAAAATTATATTTCATAACATGAAAAATCTTTGAAAATCAAGGCTAGATAAGAGGAAAGTAAAGTTAAATCGACAACTGAATAAATTATTTTTCATCAATCAATAATCCCAACAATTTATTAAATAATATTCATATCATTAAACCATAATTTCTCCTCACTATCTTGGCCCCTAAATCAATATTACCTTATTTATTTCCATATATATATATATGTATATATATATACGTATATATATATGTGTGTGTGTATGTGTGTGTGCGTACAATTACAAATCATAAATTGCTAAATTCTCACCTTAACACTAAGTCCTCTCAAGGACGAAAGAGGTTGGAACTCCCATCAAAATTGTACTTCTCTTGTGTTGGACTAAGGTTTAACTGTAATACCTCATATTTTTGTGCTAGAATTCTAACCGTCATTCCTGTCGGTCTACGCTCTAATCCAAGTGATTCTAACGTGAATACAAGTTGCATGATCATTATCATATTCTATGAAGTAGTTTATAGGTGGAAAATATTTATAGCAATGACCTAGAACAAGGTTGAGCTAAGACCAATTGATTCATCCAAAGTTTGACATTTGATTCTACAAGAGTCAACTTCAAACGTGAATATATCTTAATATGCATGGAATTTTTTATATCAACACCTATCAAATTTTAGATAATTGAATTAGGTTTCCAACGATACAAATTTTATCAAAATCTAACACCCGAGCAAGGAGTTATGGCTTTGCGAAGTAGAGTGCATCACCGAACCAATCGCACATGGGTACTGGAATAGGTGTGCGATATGCAATGCGGCACATACTTAAATGTGTGTGATAAGCAATGCAGCGCATACTTAAATGTACGCGATAAGCAATGTGTCACGTACTTCACTTCCAAGTGACAAAAACACCCCTATATATGTCTATAACACGGGATTTGTAATATCCAATATGTTTCTAAGCTAGGAGACGAACCATTTTTCCTACGTACGAAACCTCCTATCCTATGAGTAGAATTTTAGTGAATGAATTACAATGAGTATCCTAGCGATAAGATAGCTTATGATACATTAAGAATGTTCATATGAGTCACTTAAGGTAATACAAGCTATGAGTTTTTGAATCCATCAAGTTTTAGTGTTTGATTTTGCAGGGCTCATCTTTGAATGAGTATAACTCAATGTTAATGTGGTATTTCTGCATATTTGTACAAACCAAATGTACATAATTGAATTATCTTTCCTACGATACCAATTTTTCCTTAATCCAATACCCGAATGAAAAGTTATGCCCATTTTCGTGAGACACAGTAAGGATAGGCGATTTGTTAGGCGCCGCCCAACCAAACTTAGGCGATTGGTTAGGCGCCGCCTAAGTCAGTTCCAATGCCAAATACACTCTGTTTTAAGTTATTTTGAGGATAATTAAGTCTTTTAACACTCCTTATATGACCCTAAACTGAATCCTGCGAAATATATAGCTTCTAAACACATTACAACCCTATTAACATCTCAAAGCTCATCATCCAAGAGCACCATAGGAGAAAAATAACTAGGGTTTCACAATCAATCTTGAAGATTAAATTTCAAGGAAATTCCTCTGTCAATCATCAATATCCTCCCTTCCAAGGTATGGGTAGTTTTCATCCACGGATTCCTTTCGTCTGTAGAGTTCAAGAATAAATCTTTAAAATACAAAATCTTGGTTGATGGTGGTGATATGATCATACCCATGTTGATGCTTGTTTGTTTTGCTCTATAATAGTATCGTGACTATATATCTCATGAAAGTTATGTGGTTAGTTGAAAAACATGATCTTTAGATGGATTGATAGAATGCAAGTATGAAATCCACCTATGCCTTAAAGAATGCATGCAAGTTGTTCGATAAAATGCCTAGTATGTTAGAACTTCTTATTTACATGATTTCATGATATCTAAATAACAAGTTCATGTTATCTATACACTTCAATAGGAATTTCCATGCTAATTATGTATTCTTATGGTAGTGGCATGAAGAAGGTATGATGATGAAGATATGAATTATGTATGAGAATTATATCCATGCTTTTCCTACCATGTTTGACATGTTGAATAAATACATGAAGTTTAATATCCCCAAATCATTACAATATGAACTAAATGTTACATGTTTCTATTCCCTTATGCTTGACTGGTTTCCATGCCCTTGCGATGAATAGTATTATGGATTATTATTGATGGTCATCTACTCAAGAAATTCAAGTTGCGTCAGTTTATTTCCATCGAGTCCTGGGGGTACTTGTACCCAAAAAATATAGTTGTATGCCTAAAGTCATATCATGTTTTCATGATACTCTCACTCAAGCCATGATCTATAGAATTCAGTCATTCATGTGACTCAGGAAAACTCAGAAATCTCAGTAATCAAAGTAGTCAAGTAATCTCAGTAATCTCAGTGCTCAGTAACCTCAGCAACCTCAGTATTCACAGTCAATCTAAGTAACTTCAGTATTCTCAACCAGTCCTCAGAACTTAGTACATTCAGTTAGTCCTTGGAATCAAATAAACTTAGTTTAGCTCTACTAAATAATACCACTAGTATCAGTCTAGTTAATCAGTATCAGTTCAGCTAATAAGTTCAGTTCAGTTATTCAGTTTAGCTTAGTTATTCAGTTCAGTATCCTTCGGATGGGAGTAGAAGTTAGCACCGAGTGAACCCAAGGATGGGAACTCACCCGCCAATTCAGGGTGTGATTCTTAGTAGTCATCCTTGTGTTCCAGAACTACATAGCCAGCGTAGGTTGAGATATCTTAACCCGTCACATTAGGGTTGATGAGGTGGCTTAACCCGTCAGTTCAGGGTTCCCACCATTCTCCTTGAGTACCTACTAGTATAGGGTTCTCACAACTGTCCTTACCAGTGGCGCGGTATTAACACCCCTCCAGTCGGGGTAGGGATTAGACCCCAGCTTATCTATTATAGCATATTTGGGGCATGTCGGTTAGATAACTACTTCCTACAGTTTCAGTTATAGATTTTAGGACTGTCAGCTATAGCTACCCAGTCTCAGTAAAGAACTCAGATAGTTCTTCAGATATCAGTATATCAGGACTGTCAGATACAGTCAACTCAGAAATAGAATTGAACTCAGATAGTTTCCTTAGGATTTATGAATTGTCAGATACAGTCACTTATACTATCAATCACAAAATTTATCAGAACTCATGATATCAGTACTCAGCTTCAGGACTGTCACTTACAGTCAATCAGACCATTTCTTCATAATTTAAACAGGCAGAAACAATCATTCTTTTATCGGTAGTATAGTATCAGTCTCCCAGTATTCAGTAATACGGTATCATATCCATCACTTATTAGTGATTTACATATCAATATTAGTAACTGAGTCTTTCAGAATCTTATTATCAATACACTCATGTTGTCAACATTCAGACTTAGTAGTCAGTATCTCCACGAGTTCAGTTACAGTTACGTATGCATGTATTTACTCTCATGTTCATATCAGTCAGTATTTTTCATGCATATAAACCTTTGCATTTAGCCTACCTCACTTGCATACTCAGTACATTCAGACTTACTGACGCATTTGCGATATGGTGCTTTCTCTTATGTTACACCATAGGTTCAGAGGCATGAGCTCCAAATCAGCAGTAGATTCCACGATCAGCAGTCAGAGTTGGACTTGAGTCCTCATCCTTCAAAGACATGATGATTTCATTTCTATTTTAGTTTTATGTTTATTTCAGTAGTTAGAGTTAGTTGGGGACATGTCCCATCAGCTCCTTATTCAGTTCAATTAGAGGATTTCAGACTAGATGTCAGATTAGATGTTCATACTTCAGTTTTTATATTCCTTTTTGGTATTGTTATACCATATTTTTCAAATATGTATTAGTATTGAACCTTATGGCCTTACAGTTTATGTTTCCATATATTTTATGAGATATTACAAATAAATTTTATGAGATATTACAATTATGAGATATTTATGTTCCTTTTTGGTATTATTATACCATATTTTTCAAATATGTATTAGTATTGAACCTTATGGCCGTAAAGTTCATGTTTCCGTATATTTTATGAGATATTTTCAAATATGTATTAGTATTGAATCTTATGGCCTTACAGTTTATGTTTTCGCATATTTTATGAGATATTATGCAGTTTATAGGTACAAATATCAGTCATGGGTTAGCTTGTGGTCCTTCGGGGTCATGAGCTCCTGTAGCATTTCGGTTCAGAAAATTGGGGCATTACAAACTTAGTATCAGATACTAAGGTTCAACAGTGTCCTAGGAAGTCTGAAAGCTGCATCAATTAGAGTCTAGTACATGGGCGTGTTATGCACCACACTTATGTGCAAGAGGCTATGAGATGTTTTAGGAACAGTTTCCCTTTTTTCATGTCTCAAGATCGTGCTATAGAAAGTTTTTTTAAGGAAACCATGTAGATTCATATAATGCACCCCTCATGTTCACTTTACCTTACTTTCAAGGTAATAGAAACAGTGAAGTTCAAAGTCCTAATGACAAGGCTTTCTTAGACAGTCCCTACGGTCAGTGATGAGATTAGCAACGGACTCAAACAGTATTCCATCAGTTTATTATTATTCCAAGGTCGTACAGATTTTATTTATGATTGTGAGAACTCATTCTTGAACCCAGAAGTTTAGCGGTAGTAGCGTTAGGATAGTATTATTCTATTTGATCAGATTATGTATTCATAGGGATTAGATCAGTAGGCTTGAACAGTATGAGCTAAATACTTAATTTTATTGACTCAAAATTAAGCATGAAGGTGTGAATATGATATTAGCAGTTTATGATGAAACAAAATTAGATGATGGGTTTAGTAAGATAGACAGGTGTTGAACATAATGTAGGTATGTCATGGTAGGTCAAGTACCTAAGCCACGCACTCATATTTAAGTAGTAGCGCAAGTATGTATAGAAAGCAATAAGGGAAGAGAATTCCAGACCCATCCTCATCTTAGTACAGAGTTTTTCACTTCAGCTATTATGAAACCAACTCAGGCATTGCGTACCAACTCTATGGTCATGAACTCTAATCATGTAAGAATTCAATTTCTAGCATAAGGAGTCTTTTTTACTCCACAGTACGAGTCATATTCCATGATAACAATCTACTTTCACACACTTTCTATGGGATTATGTACGCCTTCTATTCCTAGTATAAGGGGTTCAGTTCCAGCTCCCTTAGTATTACGAATTATGTCCCACGAGTATAGAAACTCTAGACTCAGGTCATGAAGCTCATGACTCATGTACGTATATCATGTTTTCCAGTATACTTAGCTTCCATGACTCATGCTATGTCCCTACAGATCAGATATATTTAGACTATGTCATGTATATTCTCAGTTCAGACCTTATTGGTAAATCCAAACTATTGATATTTTATTCCTCAAGTTTCAGTCATGTGTCAAGTTTAGTTTGTATCTATTCATGTTTCAGGTCCTCCTGATTTACTCCTCCAGTTAGCTTTCCTTATGGAATAGTGTAGTGATAAGCAGTTGTTTAGATAAGAGAAGATTGTTGCATGCTTACTTTGCATGAGGGTGTAGTTGTGAAGATAGGCTTGAATATCATGATAAATGTACAAGTAAATGTCTAGCAATGGGTCGTATTTAGAAGTTGGGAAAGTACAAAGTGTAAGTGTACATTGAGATCCTTGACTTATGTCAGTCCCCAGCATGTAGCCATCAAAAACTCAGTTGCCAACTCAATTATAGTTTTAGTATCCATCACTCAGTGATCAGTGTTTAGTCCTTGAATTCAGTACTTCTGCACTAGCTATAGGCTTAGTTATAATGTCATCTTTAGTTCAGTAACCAGATTTGAAACTCAATTCAGTTCCAGACAATATTTAACAATAGCATTCAGGTTTTCAGTACTCAGTTATCAGTGTTTCAGTACCCCAGTCTATAGAATACCTTAGAGCCATGTCGTACGCTTGGTCTCGCATTCAAAAATAATACAGAATTCATGAATCCATGCTCAAATACCTCATTCTACTCAGTTAGTCCTTATCTCCTATGCATAAAACTCAAAAATCTCAGCCCAGCTATTCAGACTAAGTATAGTTTAGCTTTGCTGTTCCAGTATTCAGCTACCAGTTATTCAGTTAATCAGATAAGTTAGTGTATTTATTCACTCATGTTCAGCTCAGTTCATGTATCATGTCTCAATTTCAGATCCTAGCTATTCAGTCATGACTCAGTTCCTATGTGTCTTGTGCATCACCTTAATTTTCCTCAGTAGCTCATCCAAGTCAGTATCCTTTGAGGGACATAGTGTCCCAAGGGGGAGATACATCATACCCCCAAAATTTCATGACATAAATATGCTGCTCTATTTTCTTTTGATGAATCCAGTTTGGAGAAGGGGTACTCATAAGTTAACCCTCAAACTCCAACTTCAGTCGTATGCCATGTTTTCAAGATTTAGTTCAGATCATGATATTCAGTATATCTATCACGTCCCAAACTTAGTTATGTTATCATGTTTCCGATCATTCATATGGAGTAATTAATCTCAAACTTATTGGTATTATCTGTTCAAGGTAACAGTTTTCCTTAAACTTACTCGTTCTCATGTTCATATTTCAGTGCCAAACTTGTTATTCAGTTCCATGCTCAGTTTTCAGTTCAAACTTGATACCTTTACCATTGCATGTTCATGAGTAAGTTTAGTCATGAATTCACGCATCAAAAATGTGTGATTAGCTCATTAGTACTTCCAGTCATGCATTCATGTATTATGTCAGTCATATAATCATGGATCAGATATGCATGGATTAAGCCTTTCAGTTGTGCATCAGATGTGCATTCTTATTTTGAGAAAACTTACTTTATTAGAATCCTCAGACTTATATTCATGAATTAGCTTCC
The DNA here is from genome assembly GCF_002878395.1 of Capsicum annuum. Lineage (NCBI taxonomy): Eukaryota > Viridiplantae > Streptophyta > Magnoliopsida > Solanales > Solanaceae > Capsicum > Capsicum annuum. The sequence continues at coordinate 163,264,549 of NC_061111.1, read as the reverse complement.
CATGCATCAGATATGCATGTTCAGTATGTTGTGCTCATCTTTAAGTCATGCCATTCATGAACCCATGTTTCAGTAGTGTATGTCTTGTATGTACTTCATCTTATCATATTTCCTGCTTCTGTTAATTTCCATTCGAGGATGAATTTTCCTAATGGGGAGATATTGTAATACCCCATAGGTTTCTAAGCTAGTAGACGAACCAGTTTTCCTACGTATCAAACCTTCTATCCTGTGAGTAGCATTTTAGTGTATGTCTTACAATGAGTATCCTAGCGATAAGATAGCTTATGATACATTAAGTATGTTCATATGAGTCAGTTAAGGTAATATAAGATAAGAGTTTTTGAATCCATCAAGTTTTAGTGTTTGATTTTGCAGGGCTCATCTTTGAACGAGTATAACTCAATGTTAATGTGGTATTTCTGCATATTTCTACAAACCAAATGTACATAATTGAATTATCTTTCCTACGATACCAATTTTTCCTTAATCCAATACCCGAATGAAAAGTTATGCCCATTTTCGTGAGACACAGTAAGGATAGGCGATTGGTTAGGCGCCGCCTAAGTCAGTTCCAATGCCAAATACACTCTGTTTTGAGTTATTTTGAGGATAATTAAGTCTTTTAACACTCCTTATATGACCCTAAACTTAATCCTGCGAAATATATAGCTTCTAAACACATTACAACCCTATTAACATCTCAAAGCTCATCATCCAAGAGCACCATAGGAGAAAAATAACTAGGGTTTCACAATCAATCTTGAAGATCAAATTTCAAGGAAATTCCTCTGTCAATCATCAATATCCTCCCTTCCAAGGTATGGGTAGTTTTCATCCACGGATTCCTTTCGTCTGTAGAGTTCAAGAATAAATCTTTAAAATACAAAATCTTGGTTAATGGTGGTGATATGATCATACCCATGTTGATGCTTGTTTTTTTTGCTCTATAATAGTATCGTGACTATATATCTCATGAAAGTTATGTGGTTAGTTGAAAAACATGATCTTTAGATAGATTGATAGAATGCAAGTATGAAATCCACCTATGCCTTAAAGAATGCATGCAAGTTGTTCGATAAAATGCCTAGTATGTTAGAACTTCATATTTACATGATTTCATGATATCTAAATAACAAGTTCATGCTATCAATACACTTCAATATGAATTTCCATGGTAATTATGTATTCTTATGGTAGTGGCATGAAGCATATATGATGATGAAGATATGAATTATGTATGAGAATTGTATCCATGTTTTTTCTACCAAGTTTGAGATGTTTGATAAATACATGAAGTTTAATATCCCCAAATCATTACAATATGAACTAAATGTTACATGTTTTCATTCCCTTATGCTTGAATGGTTTCCATGCCCTTGCTATGAATAGTTTATGTTGTTGGAATACCCATGATATTAGAATATGAGATTTATGACTTAATTATAGGCATTCCTATTCATGATAGATATTATGATGACCATGTACTTTATGAAATCCCCCACTCATGTATTATGGATTGTTATTGAAGGTCGTGTACTCAAGAAATACAAGTTGCGTCAGTTTACTTCCATCGAGTCGTAGGGGTACTTGTACCCAAAAAATATATTTGTATGCCTAGAGCCATGTCATGTTTTCACGATACTCTCAGTCAAGCCATGATCTATAGAATTCAGTCATTCATGTGACTCAGGAAAACACAGAAATCTCAGTAATCAAAGTAGTCCAGTAATCTCAGTAATCTCAGTGCTCAGTAACCTCAGCAACCTCAGTATTCACAGTCAATCTCAGTAACTTCAGTATTCTCAACCAGTCCTCAGAACTCAGTACATTCAGTTAGTCCTTGGAATCCAATAAACTTAGTTTAGCTCTACTAAATAATACCACTAGTATCAGTCTAGTTAATCAGTATCAGTTCAACTAATCATTTCAGTTTAGTTATTTAGTTTAGCTTAGTTATTCAGTTTAGTGTCCTTCGGATAGGAGTAGAAGTTAGAAACGAGTGAACCCAAGGATGGGAACTCACCCGCCAGTTCAGGGTGTGATTCTTAGTAGTCATCCTTGTGTACCAGAACTATGTAGCCAACGTAGGTTGAGATATCTTAACCTATCAAATTAGGGTTGATAAGGTGGCTTAACCCCTCAGTTCAGGGTTCCCACCATTCTCCTTGAGTACTTGCCAGTATAGCATTCTCACAGCTATCCTTAACAGTGGCGCGATATTGACACCCCTCCAGTCGGGGCAGGGATTGGACCCCAGCTTAGCTATTATAGCATATTTGGGGCATGTCAGTTAGATAACTACTTCCTACAGTTTCAGTTACAGATTTTAGGACTGTCAGCTATAGCTACCCAGTCTCAGTAAAGAACTTATATAATTCTTCAGCTTTCAGTATATCAGGACTGTCAGATACAGTCAACTCAGAAATAAAATTGTACTCAGATACTTTCCTTAAGATTTATGGATTGTCACATACAGTCACTTATGCTATCAATCACAAAAGTTATTAGAACTCATGCTATCGGTACTCAGCTTTCAGGACTGTCACTTACAGTCAATCAGACCAGTTCTTCATAATTTGAACTGTCAAAAACAATCATTCCTTTATCGGTAATATAGTATCAGTCTCCCAGTATTCAGTAATACAGTATCAGATTCATCACTTATTAGTGATTTACATATCAATATTTGTAACTGAGTCTTTCAGAATCTTATTATCAATACACTCATGTTGTCAGCATTCAGACTTAGTAGTCAGTGTCTCCACGAGTTCAGTTACAGTTACGTATGCATGTATTTACTCTCATGTTCATATCAGCCAGTATTTTTCATGCATATAACCCTTTGTATTTAGCCTACCTCACTTGCATACTCAGTACAGTCAGACGCACTGACGCATTTGCGCTATGGTTCTTTCTCTTATGTTACACCATAGGTTTAGAGGCACTCCAAATCAGCATTAGATTCCACGATCAGTAGTCAGAGTTAGACTTGAGTCCTCATCCTTCGAAGACATGATGATTTCATTTCTATTTTAGTTTTTACTTTATTTTAGTAATTGGAGTTAGTTGGGGACATGTCCCATCAACTCCTTATTCAGTTCAATTAGAGGCTTTTGGACTATATGTCAGATTAGATGTTCATACTTCAGTATTTATATTCCTTTTTTGTATTGTTATACCATATTTTTCAAATATGTATTAGTATTGAACCTTATGACCTTACAGTTTATGTTTCCACATATTTTATGAGATATTACAAATATATTTTATGAGATATTACAATTATGAGATATTTATGTTCCTTTTTGGTATTATTATACCATATTTTTCAAATATGTATTAGTATTGAACCTTATGGCCTTAAAGTTCATGTTTCCGCATATTTTATGAGATATTTTCAAATATGTATTAGCATTGAACCTTATGGCCTTACAGTTCATGTTTTCGCATATTTTATTAGATATTATGTAGTTTATAGGTACAAATATCAGTCATGGATTAGCTTGTGGTCCTTCGGGGTCATGAGTACCTGTAGCATTTTGGTTTAGAAAATTCGGGTGTTACAAACTTGGTATCAGAGCCTAAGGTTCAATAGTGTCCTAGGAAGTTTAAAAGATGCATCAAGTAGAGTCTAGTACATGGGCATATTGTGCACCACACTTATGTGCAAGAGGCTATGAGATGTTTTAGGAACAGTTTCCCTTTTTTAATGTCTCAAGATCGTGCTATAGCAAGTTTCTTTAAGGAAACCATGTAGATTCATATAATGCACCCATCATGTTCACTTTACCTTACTTTCAAGGTAATAGAAATTGTGAAGTTCAAAGTCCTAAACACAGGGCTTTCTCAGACAGTCCCTACGGTCAGTTATGAGATTAGCAACAGACTCAAACAGTATCCCATCAGTTTATTATTGTTCCAAGGTCGTACAAATTTTATTTATGATCATGAGAACTCATTCTTAAACCCAGAAGTTTAGCGGTAGTAGATTTAGGATAGTATTATTCTATTTGATCAGATTATGTATTCATGGGGATTAGATCAGTAGGCTTGAACAGTATGAGCTAAAAACTTAAGTTTATTGACTCAAAATTAAGCATAAAGGTGTGAATATGATATTAGCAGTATATAAGGAAACAAAATCAGATAATGGGTTTAGTAAGATAGACAGGTGTTGAACATAATGTAGGTATGTGATGGTAGGTCAAGTACCTAAGCCAGGCCCTTAAATTTTAGTAGTAGAGCAAGTATGTATAGAAAGCAGTAAGGGAAGAGAATTCCAGACCCATCCTTATCTCAGTGCAGATTTTTTCACTTCAGCTATCACGAAACCGACTCAGGCATTACATACCAACTCTTTGGTCATGAACTATAATCATGTAAGAATTCAATTTCTAGCATAAGGAGTCCTTTTTACTCCACAGTACGAGTCATGTTCCATGATAACAATCTACTTTCACACACTTTCTATGGGATTATGTACGCCTTCTATTCCCAGTATAAGGGGTTCAATTCCAGCTCCCTTAGTATTATGAATTATGTCCCACGAGTATAGAAACTCTAGACTCAGGTCATGAAGCTCATGACTCATGTATGCATATCATGTTTTCTAGTATACTTAGCTTCCATGACTTATGCTATGCCCCACAGATCAGATACATTTAGACTATGTCATGTGTATCCTCAGTTCAGACCTTATTGGTAAATCCAAACTATTGATATTTTATTCCTTAAGTTTCAATCATGTGTCAAGTTTAGTTTGTATCTATTCATGTTTCAGGTCCTCCTGATTTACTCCTCCAGTTATCTTTCCTTATGGAACAGTGTAGTGATAAGTAGTTGTTTAGATAAGAGAAGATTGTTGCATACTTACTTTGCACTAGGGTGTAGTTGTGAAGATAGGCTTGAATATAATGATAAATGTACAAGTAAACGTCTAGCAATGGGTCGTATTTAGAAGTTGGCAAAGTACAAAGTATAAGTGTACATTGAGATCCTTAACTTATGTCAGTCCCCAACATGTAGCCATCAAAAACTCAGTTGCCAACTCAATTATAGTTTCAGTATCCAGCACTCATTGATCAGTGTTCAGTCCTTGAATTCAGTACTTCTGCACTAGCTATAGGCTTAGTTATAATATCATCTTCAGTTCAGTAACCAGATTTGAAACTCAATTCAGTTCCAGACATGCTTGACCATAGCATTTAGGTTGTCACTACTCATTTATTAGTGTTTTAGTACCCCAGTCTATAGAATACCTCAGAGCCATGTCGTATGCTTGGTCTCGCATTCAAAAATAATACAAACTTCATGAATCCATGCTCAGATACATCATTCTACTCAGTTAGTCCTTATCTCCTATGCATAAAACTCAAATATCTCAGCCCAGCTAATCAGACTAAGTATAGTTTAGCTTTGCAGATCCAGTATTTAACTACCAGTTATTCAGTTAATCAGATAAGTTAGTGTATTTATTCACTCATATTCAACTTAGTTCATGTATCATGTCTCAATTTCAGATCCTAGCTATTCATTCATGACTCAGTTCCTAGGTTTCTTGCGCATCGCCTCAATTTCCCTCAGTAGATCATCCAAGTCAGTATCCTTTGAGGGACATAGTTTCCCAAGGGGGAGACACATTATACCCCCAAAATTTCATGACATAAACATGCTGCTCTATTTTTTTTTGATGAATCCAGTTTGGAGAAGGGGTACTCATAAGTTAACCCTCAAACTCCAACTTCAGTCGTATGCCATGTTTTCAAGACTTAGTTCAGATCATGATATTCAGTATATCTACCACGTCCCAGACTTAGTTATGTTCTCATGTTTTCGATCATTCATATGGAGTAATTAATCTCAAACTTATCAGTATTATCAGTTCAAGGTAACAGTTTTCCTTAAACTTACTCGTTCTCATGTTCATATTTTAGTGCCAAACTTGGTATTCAGTTCCATGCTCAGTTTTTAGTTCAAACTTGATACCTTTACCATTGCATATTCATGAGTAATTTTAGTCATGAATTCACGCATCAAAAATGTGTGATCAGCTCATTAGTACTTTCAGTTATGCATTCACGTATTATGTCAGTCATATAATCATGGATCAGATATGCATGGATTAAGCCTTTCAGTTGTGCATCAGATATGCATTCTCATTTTGAGAAAACTTACTTTATTAGAATCCTCAGTCTTATATTCATGAATTTGCTTCCCATGAATCAGATATGCATGTTCAGTATGTTGTGCTCAGCTTTAAGTCATGCCAGTCATGAACCCCTGTTTCAGTAGTGTATGCCTTATACGTACTTCATCTTATCATCTCTCCCGCTTCTGTTAATTTCCATTCGAGGATGAATGTTCCCAATAGGGAGATATTGTAATACCCCATATGTTTCTAAGCTAGGAGATGAACCATTTTTCCTATGTATCAAACCTCCTATCTGTGAGTAGCATTTTAGTGCATGACTTACAATGAGTATCCTAGCAATAAGATAGCTTATGATACATTAAGCATGTTCATATGAGTCACTTAAGGTAATACAAGCTAAGATTTTTTTAATCCATCGAGTTTTAGTGTTTGATTTTTCAAGGGTTATCTTTGAACGAGTATAACTCAATGTTAATGTGGTATTTATACATATTTCTATAAACCAAATGTACATAATTGAATTAGCTTTCCTACAATACCAATTATTCCTTAATCCAATACCCGAACGAAAAGTTATGCCCTTTTTTGTGAGACACAGTAAGGATAGGCGATTGGTTAGGATCCACCTAACCAAACTTAGGTGATTGGTTAGGCGCTGCCTAAGTCAGTTCCAATGCCAAAAACACTCCGTTTTGAGTTATTTTGAGGATAATTAAGTCTTTTAACACTCCTTATATGTCCCTAAACTTAACCCTACGAAATATATAGCTTTTAAACACATTACAACCCTATTAACATGTCAAAGCTCATCATCCAAGAGTACCATAGGAGAAAAACCACTAGGGCTGCACAATCAAGCTTGAAGATCAAATTTCAAGGAAATTTCTACATCAATCATCAAGAACCACCCTTCCAAGGTATGCGTAGTGTTCATCCACGGATTCCTTTCGTCCGTGGAGTTCAAGAATCAATCTTTAAAGTACAAAAGCTTGGTTGATTGTGGTGATATAATCATACCTATGTTGATGCTTGTTTTTTTTTGCTATATAATAGTATTGTGACTGTATACTCATGAAAGTTATGTTGTTAGTTGAAAAACATGATCTTAGATGGATTGATAGAATACAAGTATGAAATCCAGCTATACCTTAAAGAATGCATGCAAGGTGTTCGATAAAATGCCTGGTATGTTAGAACTTCATATTTACATGATTTCATGATATCTAAATAACAAGTTCATGTTAGCTATACACTTCAATATGAATTTCTATGCTAATTATGTATTCTTATAGTAGTGGCGTGAAGCATGTATGATGATGAAGATATGAATTATGTATGTGAATTATATCCATGCTTTTCCTACCATGTTTTAGATGTTGAATAAATACATGAAGTTTAATATCCCTAAATCATTACAATATGAATTAAATGTTACATGTTGCCGTTCCCTTATGCTTGAATGGTTTCCATGCCCTTTCTATGAATAGTATATGTTGTCGGAATGCCCATGATATTAGAATATGAGATTTATGACTTGATTATAAGCATTCCTATTCATGATAGATATTATGATGACCATGTAATTCATGAAATCCCCCACCCACGTATTAAGGATTGTTATTGATTGTCGTGTACTCAAGAAATTCAAGTTGCATCAGTTTACTTTCATCGAGTCCTAGGGAACTTGTACCCAAAAAATATAGTTGTGTGCCTAAAGCCATGTCATGTTTTCACGATACTCTCAGTCAAGCCATGATCTAAAGAATTTTGTCAGTCATGTGACTCAGGAAAACTCAGAAATCTCAATATCATCCCTCTCTTTAAGTTAAGAAAAAAGAATGCTGCTTGATTGACCTTCTTTTCCATGGCCACCTTTCTTCGAGAAACGTCAGCATCCTCTATCTCAGGAATCTCAGTGCTCAGTAACCTCAGCAACCTCAGTATTCATAGTCAATCTCAGTAACTTTAGTACTTTCAACCAGTCCTTAGAACTCAGTACATTCTATCAGTCCTTGAAATCCAGTAAACTTAGTTTATCTCTACTAAATAATACCACTAGTATCAGTCCAGTTATTTCGTATTAGTTCAGCTAATTAGTTCAATTCAGTTATTCAGTTCAGCTTAGTTATTTAGTTCAGCATCCTTCAGATGGGAGTAGAAGTTAGCACCGAGTGAACCCAAGGATGGGAACTCACCTGCCAGTTTAGGGTGTGATTCTTAGTAGTCATCCTTGTGTTCCAAAACTATGTAGCCAGCGTAGGTTGAGACATCTTAACCCGTTATATTAGGGTTGATGAGGTGGCTTAACCCATCAGTTTAGGGTTCCCACCATTCTCATTGAGTACCTGCCAGTATAGGGTTCTCATAGCTATCCTTACTAGTGGTGCGGTATTGACACCCCTCTAGTCGGGGCAGGGATTGGACCCTAGCTTAGCTATTATAGCGTATTTGGGGCATGTCAATTAGATAACTACTTCCCACAGTTTTAGTTATAGATTTTAGGACTGTCAGCTTTAGCTACCCAGTCTCAGTAAAGAACTCAGATAGTTCTTCAGATTTCAGTATATCAGGACTGTCAGATACAGTCAACTCAGAAATATAATTGAACTTAGATAGTTTCCTTAAGATTTATGGACTGTTAGGTACAGTCACTGATGTTATCAATCACAAAAGTTATCAGAACTCATGCTATTAGTACTCAGCTTCAAGACTGTCAGATACAGTCAATTAGACCAGTTCTTCATAATTCAAACTTTCAGAAATAATCATTCCTTTATCGATAATATAGTATCAGTCTCCCATTATTTAGTAATATAGTATCTGATCCATCACTTATTAGTGATTTACATATCAATATTAGTAGACTCAGTCTTTCAGAATCTCATTATCAGTACACTCATGTTGCCAGTATTCAAACTTAGTAATCAGTATCTCCACGAGGTCAATTACAGTTACGTATGCATGTATGTACTCTTACGTTCATATCAGTCAGTATTTTTCATGCATATAACCCTTTGCATTTAGCCTACATCACTCGTATACTCAGTACATTTAGACGTACTGACACATTTGCGCTATGGTTCTTTCTCTTATGTTAGACCATAGGTTCAAAGGCATGAGCTCCAAATCAGCAGTAGATTCTATGATCAGTAGTCAGAGTTAGGCATGAGTCCTTATCCTTCGAGGACATGATGATTTCATTTCTATTTTAATTTTTACTTTATTTCAGTAGTTGGAGTTAGTTGGGGATATGTCCCATCAACTCTTTATTCAGTTCAGTTAGAGGCTTTCAGACTAGATGTCAGATTAGATGTTCAGACTTCAGTATTTATGTTCTTTTTTGGTATTGTTATACCATATTTTTCAAATATGTATTAGTATTGAACCTGATGGCCTTAGAGTACATGTTTCTGCATATTTTATGAGATATTATGTCGTTTACAGGTACAAATATCAGCCATGGATTAGCTTGTGGTCCTTTGGAGATATGAGCATCGTATAGCATTTCCATTCAAAAAATTGGGGTGTTGCAGGATTAAGCTCCCATAACACCAAAATAAGTTTAATTTCTCTCAAAATTACCAAGAACATTCATTAGGGTTTCAACCTAAAATTCAAATATCTCAAGATCAATCATGAGTTTTCAATAATTCTTCGAGATTCGGAATCCCCATTCTGAGGGCAACAAGAAACACTCATTATTTCATGAATAGAGTCCCAAGGTCAAGAGTTCATTCAAAGCTTCAAGCTTAAGGTATGTGGGGTTTTTCAACAAGAACACCCTTTCGTTATTGTGCCAAAAATTTCTATTATTTTTCAAAGATATATGACTTTACATGCTCTACTTATGAATTTGAGATGAAAATTTGAAATTTATATTCTTGTTGAAGAAGTTATAATATTTTTGATGTTTTGAAGATGAATTTCATGAGCGTTGATGTGAATATTCATGATTAATGATAAATTTCCATATTTTCGTATGAACCATACATGTTTGATATATAAAGTGTGAATCTTGAACTAATTTGATCAAGTATTGATATATGGGTTGTTGAACCCGATTTGAAATTATATTTTGTTGAAGTAATGTGTTATATACACTTTGAGATTGGATTGATTTGACCTTTTGGTCTTGAAGGAGTTATTTTTGAACTCGAATGAGAAAAGAAATCCATATTTTGATTGATTATGATAAAGGGGTAGCATGATGGCTTCTGTTGTGAATTGTTGAAATATTTATTAGTGGATTTTCTTTTGAAAAGATCTGAGCTAAGTCTGGGAGTAGGCTTTAGAACCGAGCGGTAGGTATAGCAGGATTGGTACTTCCCTAGAACTATGTTCCCCCGTTGGATGTGAGCCTAAGGCTAATTGATATAACGATCACTTGTGAAAAGAATGATTAAGGTCCTACTCCGATAGCAAGGATAAGACAGCTCTCCCCAACGTGGGTTGGACATTGGACTCCATGTAGCTCACATGGTTTATGTCGGTTGTAAGAGACTCCCAATGTGTGTGTATGAATTCTCCTATCTAATATAAAAAGCCTTATTCTTCTATCTGAGATGAAAATATATTTGTTTGAAAGACTGAGTTTGAGAAAGTCATTATTTTTGAAAGATTTATAGAACATATATTCCAATGAGAATTGTTTTAAGATTTGATTGCTTTGATGATTTTGAATCAAGATAGAAGTGAATTGAGATTTATTATGATGACTCGCATGTTTCACCCAATATATTTTACTCTCTTATGATTATGATGATTTTAATTCGAGCTAAGTGAGTCATTTATATTAGCATGCAAAATTTTATAAACTGTGATGATATTAAGATATTATTTTATATATGCATTGCACCCCTATATTCTCGGTACGTTTCCATGGTACTGACCCATATATTCATATGTGGGCTACATTTTCTCGAAATGTAGGTACAAGGTATAGTGTACATATTTAAATCTAGTTAGTTCGTGGCATCCAGTCACCAGGTGATGAGTCCTTTTGATTCAATGGCTTGAGATAGTTATACAGTTCAAGAAGTGTTGTATTTTCTTTATTCAGTCGTATTGAGTTTGGTTATTCGGGAGTCATGACCAGTCTACCTACAGTCAGTACTAGTAGAGGCTTCATAGATAGTCAGTAGAAGTTGATGTATTTCATTTCAATTTTATTTGTAAAGGCAGAATTGTAATCCTATAAAATTCCATTTTTGTATCGATTAGATTCAGAAAAGAGTTAATTTCTGCTGATTTGTATGGATTTGTATTTTTATTCAATTGCTTATGAGTTATGCCAGTAGAAGGGTTTGCTTGGAGTCACTTGTGACCCTAAGCACCGTGTGATGTCTTAGGACCCAATTTTGGGGCATTACAAACTTGGTATCAGAGCACAAAATTTAAGTGTCCTAGGGTATCTATGAAGCCGTGTCTAGTACAGTCATGTGAAATGGTACAGAGATGTTTGTACTTTTCTTCGAGAGGCTACTGGGCTTTAGGAAATGTCTCCATTCTTTCAAGCCTTAAATCGTGCTATAGAAAAGTTCTCCAAGAAACTTATACAGATTCTCATCTTACCCTAGTCAGGCCATCTCTGCCTTATTTCCATGGTATCAGAAATAGTTGAGCTTAATTCTCCATAGATATTTATGGAATTGTAAGAGAACTATAAAAGTATCCTATCAATACTTTTGAGTTTTGAAAACTGAAGTGCTTCCTGTAGAAATCGTGCCCTAAGCCTGAGTCAGATATGCTTTCAAATTTCTCCTCAGAATCCATGATGATAATCTATACTTCCTTATCTATGTATTATTGTTGAGACAGCATGATTAATAAGTTCAAGTTCCTCTCCAGATAATGCTCTTATATTTGCTAGCAAAAGTTTCAAAAGTTTCATAAAGTGACTTGAGAGGAGCATTCTAGTGTGTTATAAGTCCTTCAAATTTAAGTCATGCCCTCGTTCTTATGAGTTATTTAATTAAAATAGAGTAAGGTTTATTCTTAGATCATTGAATGTTGTGTGTGAAGTTTCTATCTCTTGTATTATGTAATCTTATTATCATTATGTTTGTTAAAAATCAAAGTCTATTGAAGTTGTGTGAAGCCTATTTTGATTCACTAGCATAGTTGCTTTGTTCTTCATATAATTTTCTTAATCAAAACACAAAACCAAAGTCTAGTGAAGCCGTGTGAGACCTATTTTGATTTATTAGCAACTTGTTGTTTATCTTGTTGTTCTGGTGTTAGTTAAAAGTGTGGGTTTCTGTGTAGTGAAAGAAGTAGTAACGTTTAGTTGAAAGTCTTGTGTTAGTTGAACTTGTGCGTTTAGAAGTGTAGTAGCAAGAATAGTGGTAAGGGCAATTTATTGAATATGTATAGCTGAATTTTTGCTTATGATTGAATTAGTAATGAAGTGACATACCCTTGTTTGTTTGTTTAGTGAAGTTCGAGAAGGATATTATTAGTTAAAGTGGATTTTTGTTTGCTGGAAGTATGAAAAGAGTTATTGATGGTATTTGTTGTGCTAGGAAAGTATAGGCTTTGATAAAAGTACTTGGTGGTTGAGTATTGTTAATTTAGGCTTTCCTGAGATTGCAAGAGGAAGTTTAGTTAAAATTTATAGAGCTGTGAAATTAATTTAGGTGTGAAGATGAGTAAATAGTAATGATGTGAATAAGAAGGATATGTTAACAGATTATGAATAAGACAGTCCATATGATTATGATCAATTGTCATTGTGTACTAGTTTTTCTTAATGCCATGCTCTATAGTTTTGAAGTGAAAATTGTGTGTGAGATTGGGTTGTAAATAATGTTTAGCTCTAGACATTAAGTTTGAATAGTTGATGGTTCGGTTTTTGATGCTAGTTATATGGAGGTGATCTAGTAGTCCTGAACAGTGTATGCAAGAGTTTCAGATCATGCGTTCATAATTAAGTATGGTGTAGAGGTGTGCCCAAGGAGCTATGGGGCTGCATTATTTTTTGAGGATTATTGCATATTGTGTGGTTAGTAGTAACGTTGAGTTTCTAGGTGGAGAAAGAATAGTTAGATAATTTATTTTGTTCTTGATAGGTAAGTTAAGGAGTTATGATTGAAGATGTTGAGTCTTTTTAGTATGATTTTATTCTCATGGTTTGGGAAAAATATAAGTATAGAAGTCTGATCTTGGTAGGCTATGATTATGTGATTAGAGATGTAGATATGGTTGCAAATGAGAGTGTAAGTCTTTGATGATGATTATTGAAGCTAGGAATTAAGGATGATATATGGATGGGTTGTTCAAGAATGAAGTCGGTAAGTTCTAAATTAGTTTATTCTTGTGAGTTTAGCATTTATGTATAGATAATAGAATGATGAAATTATGGCTTAATCTCAAGGATATGGAGTAGACCATCATACTTACAATACCAGCTTTGACCTAAGGGAGAGATGCTTAGTGAAGAACCAAATAGAGTTTTGAGAATTAGATTGTGATACATATCAATAATAAGTTATGATGAGATAGTGATCCCTTCTTAATCTAGAGTATTCCTTGGATTTCAGTCATTACAGCACCAAATCCATCACTTGCTTGACAAATCCATGCCATAGGCCTATGCCTATACCTATCATGTGTGCTCAAGCCCATTCTCAGCTTTTAGTAAGCATGTAATAGCTTCACTCTGTGATTCAAGTTATCTCTTATGAATCTATGAACTCCAATCTTATGTTGAATAGCTCATGACAAGTAGAAACTCATGTTTCAGAGTATGACCAATTTTTAAACTCATTATACTAGTGAAGTTCTCATTATATCATGCATGTCATCAGCTTAGATTTCTTTAATGAATCCATGTCTTTGATATTTTATTCCTTACGACAAAGATAAGTGTTAATATTATGTATTGTAGTTTTTGTACTTCTGGTTCATATGTGTTAGCCCTTCAGTAACCTCTTCCCATGTTAAGATAGTGGTGATGATAGTAAATAAGCAATAGTTTATATGTGAGAGAGTTGATGACCCTCATTAAGAAAGATTATTTATGCTTTTCTATCTAAGGCTAAAGTGTGAAGTAAGATTGAGGCCAAGTCTTGATACAAGTCATGGTTAGTTAGAAATTATGTGTATGTTTTTAAGAATAGTGCAAGAAAATTATTGTTGATAAAGGTTTAGAGAATATGCGAAGTATGCCTTTAGGGGTATTTGCCTTAAAGTTATATGTGATTTTTAATGATAGGCTTGAATGTCATGTTGGGTGTAAGATGATGAATCCAATATGCACTAGTAAATCCATATCAAGAGTTTTAAATTAGTCATTGAAGTGGTAAGGCATGTTATGCTTAGGGTGTGAGCTCTAAGAAGATATAGAATATTGAACCTTGTGGTTTAGACTAGTATTGTGGTTTGGCATGTTGTATCTTGTGATTTAGTGTTAGGCTTAATCATGTGAGAGAACTTAGTTTAGATTAGACCTTAGTAGAAAGATTTCACAGTGCCAATATGAGAATTATAAGTTGAATCAAATAAGTATGGTATTTAAGGGGAATAGTATAGTTGAGCAAGCATTTGAGAAGTGATGCTAAGCTTGAAAGTAGGAAGTTGCGTTGCCTACGTCCTAGCAATCCTATCTTAGTTTATGAGTTATATAATTATATTACATGCTATAGAGTTATATTGATATTGTAATTCCTTAGTCAAATGTCTTGTTCAGAGTATGCCCAAAATTCTTTGCCCCCAAATGTCAATAGAATTTCGTAGAAAAGTGCTAAAGAAATACTCCATTTGAGTATGGGTAGTCAGTATGATCCAGTCCATATAGCCTGCAATCTAGTTTAGCAAGCAAGGAGATAAGCTCCTATAGATTCTTAATTTTCCAGCTAGTCTTACTATCCGCAGTCTTATACGTATGTACATTCCAAGAGGCAATGTGTTTGTGTCCAATTAAATTATGAATTCAGCTCAACTCATGCAGCAGTTTCAGTTTTAGATATTAAGTCATGATTCAGTTCGTAAATATCCTGTGTAGTATCACAGTCTCTTCCTAGTATTTTCATCAAATTATTATTATTCGGGGACGAACGATCCCAAGAGGGGGATGTTGCAATAACTCGAGTTTTCATGTCATAAACCTCTCATCCTTTCTCATGAGATCAGATCCAGTGCAAAGTAATGGTTACTCATAAGTTGACACTCTCGTTTCTATCTTAGCCATATAGTTATTTTTTCTTGAGGATTCCTGCACTTGCAGACCAGTTCAGTAGCTCATTATTCTTGAGATCCAGTGATTCAGTTCTATCAGTTAGACATGATAGCTTGAATACTAAGATTCCTCAATTTTTCAGGTTAATTATCCACATTCGAGGACAAATGTTCCCAAGGGGGAGATAATGTAATACCCCGTATTTTCGTGCTAGAATTCTAACCGTCGTTCTTGTGCGTCTAAGATCTAATCCAAGTGATTCTCACATGAATACAAGTTCCATGATCATTATACTAGTGTATCAAGTAGTTTAGAGGTGTAAAATGTTTATTCCAATGACCTAGAACAAGGTTGAGCTACGACCAATCGATTCATCCAAAGTTTGACATTTAATTCTACAAGGGTCAAATTCAAACGTGAATACCTCTTAATAAACATGAAATTTTTCATATCAAGACCTATCAAATTGTATATAATTGAATTAGCTTTCCAACGATATCAATTTCATCAAAATCCGACGCCCAAGCAAGGAGTTATGGCTTTGTGAAGTAGAGTACGTCACCGAACCAATCGCACATGGCTACTAGAATAGGTGTGCGATAAGTAATGCGGCGCATACTTAAATGTGTGCGATAAGCAATGTGACACATACCTCACTTCCAAGTGATAAGAACACCCCTATATATGTCTATAACACGAGATTAAACTCCCATAACACCAAAGTAAGTTTACTTTCTCTCAAAATCACCAAGAACATTCATTAGGGTTTCAACCTAAAAATTCAAATATGTCAAGATTCAACCATAAATTTTCAATAATTCTTCGAGATTCGGAATCCCGCTACAAGAAACACTCATTATTTTTATGAATAGAGTCCCAAGGTCAAGAGTTCATTCAAAGCTTCAAGCTTAAGGTATGTGGGGTTTTTCAACAAGAACACCCTTTCGTTCTTGTGCCAAAAATTTCTATTATTTTACAAAGATGTATGATTTTACATGCTCTACTTATGAATTTGAGATGGAAATTTGAAATCTATATTCTTTTTGAAGAAGTTATAATATTTTTGATGTTTTGAAGATGAATTTCATGAGCGTTGATGTGAATATTCATGATTAAAGATAAATTTCCATATTTTTGTATGAATCATACATGTTTGATATATAAAGTGTGAATCTTGAACTAATTTGATCAAGTATTGATATATGGGTTGTTGAACATGATTTGAATTTATATTTTGTTGAAGTAATGTGTTATATACACTTTGAGATTGGATTGATTTGACCTTTTGGTCTTGAAGGAGTTATTTTTGAACTTGAATGAGAAAATAAATCCACATTTTGATTGATTATGATAAAGGGGTAGCATGATGGCTTCCGTTGTGAATTGTTGAAATATTTATTAGTGGATTTTCTTTTGAAAAGATCTGAGCTAAGTCTGGGAGTAGTCTTTAGCACCGAGCGGGAGGTATAGCAGGATTGGTACTTTCCTAGAACTACGTGCCCACGTAGGATGTGAGCCTAACGCTAATTAATATAGTGATCACTAGTGAAAAGAATGATTAAGGTCCTACTCTGATGGCAAGGATAGGACAGCTCTCCCCAACATAGGTTGGACGTTAGACTCCATGTAGCTCATATAGTTTATGTCGGTTGTAAGCGACTCCCAGTGTGTGTGTGTGTGTATTCTCCTATCTAATATGAAAAGACTTATTCTTCTATCTTAGATAAAAATATATTTGTTTGAAAGACTGAGTTTAAGAAAGTCATTGTTTTTGAAAAATTTAATGAACATATATTCCAAAGAGAATTGTTATGAGATTTGATTGCTTTGAATATTTGGAATCGAGATGGAAGTGAATTGAGATTTATTATGATGACTCACATGTTTCACTCAATATATTTTACTCTCTTATGATTATGATGACTTTAATTCGAGCTAAGCGAGTCATTTATATCAACATGCATAATTTTATAAACTGTGATGATATTAAGATATTATTTTATATATGCATTGCACCCCCATATGCTCGGTATGTTTCCATGGTACTGACCCACATATTCGTATGTGGGCTACATTTTCTCAAAATGTAGGTACAAGGTATAGTGTACATCTTCAGATCCAATCAGTTCACGGCATCCTGTCAGCAGGTGATGAGTCCTTTTGATTCAAGGGCTTGAGTTAGTTATACAGTTCGAGAAGTTTTTTATTTTCTTTATTTAGTCGTATTGATTTGGGTTATTCGGGAGTCATTACCCGGCTACCTATAGTCAGTACTAGTAGAGGCTTCATAGATAGTCAGTAGAAGTTGATGTATTTCGTTTCAGTTTTGGTTGTAAAGGAAGAATTGTAATCCTATAAAATTCCATTTTTGTATCGATCAGATTTAGAAAAGAGTTAATTTCTTCTAATTTGTATGGATTTATATTTTTATTCAGTTGATTATGAGTTATGCCAGTAGAAGAGTTAGTTTGGGGTCACTTGTGACCCTAAGCACCGTGTGATAACTCGTGACCTGATTTTGGGGCGTTACTTTAACCTAACTCCTTACTTATGTATTTTCATTTGGGTCATATTTATGAGAAAATAAAAGAATTATGGGCCTATCCCATTATCCAACAATTAAATTAATTATCCAAAATAGCCTAAATTTGTTTGCAATCCCATGGAACAATATAAGTTTATTTATAAAAAAAATGTTCAAAACCTACTGAAAATACTAAAATTAGCACAGAAATTTCAAGGAAAAGCTTAGAAAGTGTTAACAAATAAAAAATTATCACTACTACTTTCAATCATATTTGTTTTGATAAGAAAACAAAGTGAAGAAGTTAAGAAAATAATTTAAGATATTTTGCACAATGCAATTAACATTGGATAACAGGTGCAACACAAGTGTCTAAAAACTAGTGAGTAAAAAATATAACAATTTTAGAAAATAAATATTTTCTAATTGATAAGATATAAGAAGATTGAGCTAGTTGGAATAATCATCAAATAGTAATACTTTAGCATTTAGTAAAGCTCAATGTAACTTCAAGTAACAATTCAAAGCCAAAATATTACATCAATAAGCATTACAATTAAGATGAATTATGATATCTTGAATGTGAACTTTGCTATGCCAATATTATATTTTTTCCTCAATTGATGTCGGAACATGGAGGCTTACTGCAATACATCTTTTCTGTAAAAACTAGAGTCATTCATTGTGAATAAACTATGAATTACAATGTTTTTGAAGAAAGAATGAAGAATTAGTGATTGGAGAAGGAAAATTTAAAACTAATGTGTTTCTCCTTCATCATTTCTTCTCCACAACCTTTTCAATACCACCATTAATGGTTACCACGATAAAGAGACGATGTAGATTCAACTCTTTTCCCTCCACAATAAGGAATTTCAACTTAGTTCTCATACCTTTGTGGAATATCTTTAGAGTATCCATAAACACTTTAGTATTGTCTGCATATTATTATATGTAGACATGAGAGGTAGATATGGGTGATAATTTGGGGGTGCGACTTTAGATTTATTCAGCATAAACTGATGTCACAACCTGAACCAGGGCCTAGTCGTTACAGGTATCTCAAGCCACCATGAGCAAGAGACTACCCCCTTAGCCTAACATCCAAAACATAATAAACGAATATGGCAGAAGCTAACCAAACATAATGATGAGATAAATAGATAACTTAAATGAAAATAGGAGTCAAAACAATAGCTAACCCATGCTTGTCGGCAAAAGAATATAACTCCAAAATATCAACAAAGTTAGTACATGCCCCTGACTATGACAAAAGAATCCAAAAAAAAACTAAAATAGTAATGGAACCAATGAAATGTCAAGCTTTTGAATGATGGAGGATCACCTCTTCACAAAAACTCAAAAGATGTACCAAACCACCTAATACTGCACAACAAAAACAGAACACCCTTCAGAACCTACATCATGAAATGATGTAGCATCTAGGGACAGTCAGTAGGATAAACACTGGTATGTAACTCTAGGAAAGTGATAAAATAATACCAATTCCAAAAACCAGTCAAAATTATGTGTACAATAATTATATATACATATATACTAAGTGTGTGTTAGCCACACTAACTATGAAAAATAAAGGAAAGGCTAAAGACACTAAGGCTTTAGCCATTCAAAAATATAATGTGTGAACTAAGCATGCGATTATTTAGACACCCATGTCGGCAAAAGTAGTTTCTAGTGTTAGTCCCCCTGGGACTACACCTTCATAGTGTGCTACATAATTCCTTTTAGTTCCAATTTAAAATAATTTGCACATAAACACAACCATTAACCCCGGAGTCATATATTAAGGCATTTATCACTTGGTATCATCATACCAATTATGATTGCAAGATCATATAATCATGTGAAACCAATCCATGTATTCATTAGACTCCCAAGTTCTATTTTAGAATTTAAATATAAGACCTCGTAAGATCCTAGGTTTGTTTCAGCTTATTCTTGCATGTCAGAAGGGGTCCAAGACATAGAATATTTTACTAAGTGTTAGGACTTAGTCATTTATAGAGCCGTCACCTTTGATGAATTTATTCTTCACCTTCCCGACATCAGAAATTTGGTTTTTAAGTTGATTCATGATCGAAGAAGTCAATAGTATATCTTGAGTAGGTTTTAGAATTTTTGGACATGCGTAAGGGCGTGTTTGAAACTCCAAAACAGCATCTCATGGAGATTAGCCAGCGGTGCTGTGCCCAGTACAGTGCTAGGGGGAGTCTGCATCCCCCTACCTAGAGCAGTGCTCCGGAGCCTGCAACACCCTAGTCAGTCCAGCCTATGTATTTTCTGCAATTTTGTTCTGCATTTTTAAGGGAAAAAGGGTCTTTTATCTTTCCCTAAGTGGTCCAAAACAAAAAATTTAAGTCCAAAAATAGAATTTTATACCCCTAAATTGATATTTCACTAAAAACCTCTCAAGAACAAAACCCTAGGTTCATCAAATTCAAGCCTCAACAATTTACCATCAATTCTAACAAATTCCTAAATCAAGGTATGTTAGGTGTTCATCCTTGGGCTCATTCCACCATTGGAGTTCAAGAAACCTTTTCGAGAACTTAAATTATGGTTTAAAATATTAAATTAAAATGTATTCATGTATGTGTTATTGTATGGGTTTCAAACTAAAAATATTATGAATTTTATGTAAATAAACTAGCAAGTGTGTTGATTTATGTACTCTTCATGTCATAACCCATGAATTGTGAGTTGAATGTTGTAGTGATGATATCCCCGTGTTATTCTTTCTCATGTACAAGAATGATGCTCTCCAAGTGTTTGACAAAATGTCTATGTGAAGGAACTGTGCTTGATGTCCTAATTGTAATGCTTTTAAAGTTGTGATGTGATTCCATTATTTATGCTATCATGTCCTTGGGTATTGTACACCTGAAATTAGGTCCTTACTTAGTTTCCATTTGTAATAGAATGATACCGTAGTATCTCGAAAAGTAGCCTTCGGTTAGTTAACAGAATCAGCGTGAGTTTAGTAAAGCTTAGTATAGTCTAGTGATCAGTGTCGATTTAGTTGGGAGTAGGGTTCAACACTGAGCGAACCCAACGATGGGAGCTTTCCTGCCAGTATAGGGTTTGACCCTTAGTAACAGTCCTTGAGTTATACAACTAAGTAGCCAGCATAGGGTAAATTGTCTTCCTACATGGTTAGGGTTGACATAACCATACATATCCCATGAGTCTTGCTGCCAGATTAGGGTTGAATCAGCCAATATTAGTAACCCGTGGCATAGTGCTAACACCCTTTTAATTGCGGGTATGTTGGTTAGATAATAACTCTCATAGTTTTAGTAGTCAGTATTAAGTATTCAGTATTCAGTATTCAGTATTAAGTATTCAGTATTCAGTATTCAGTATTCAATATTTAGTACATAACTCTGTTCAGTTCTACAGGATCATGACTTACAGTTATCAGTATTCAGTTACCAGAACTCAGTACTCCATTTTTAGTCTATTTTAGAAAGACGATGTATACTTTGTATTGTGTGTTCAGTATTTGCAGTAGTCTTAGTCTTACATATACTCTCATCCAGTTACTTTATGATATTTAGTTTTTATTACTCATTCATATGAACCTACGCATATTGTCCTAACCTCACCTAGCAGTATATTCAAGGTACTAACGCATGGTACTAACGCATACTCTTTTTGTGCTATGATTTTTCATATCATAGGTTCAGAAGTTCGGGTTCTTGACTGTACTTAGCCAGATCAGTCAATCAGCCACAACTACAATAGTGATTCCTCATCATTGAGGACGTGATATCTATTTAGTCATTGCATTATTTTAGTACTTTAGCTATTTTTTGATAGTAGTTGGAGTTAGTTGGGACTTGTTCCATCAACTCTTTTATTTCAGATGCTTAGAGGCTTTTAGACACTTTTATTTAGCAATTATTCCATAGTTGTACTTACTATGATTTCACTTTGTGAACGTGATGGCATTTTTAGTTTTACTTGCACATATGTTTTATGATAATTATTCAGTTCTCACAGCAGGTACTAGTCATGGGTTAGCTTATGGTCTTTCGGGATCGTAAGACCCGTGTGATTCCCAAGGTATAGTCTCAGGGCATTACATCAAACTATGACCACTAAGGGTCTTTCAAATCCATTTCAACCAATTATCCATTAATGTAATGCAATGGATTCACATATAAGTTGAATTATGCAATTTTCCATGCTCAAAAACCAAATTTTCCGAAGTGGGTTGGGATTAATACCATTACCAAGACAAAAGTCATCAATTAGGGGAAACCCATGTTCCCCATTTCAATTCCAATAATAATGCACCTTTTCAGTCCAAAAACCATAAATTTAAAAAATAAATCATCAATTTAAAATATGAGAAAAGCAATCCAAGTAATACCAATCAAAACCCTCAACCCAATTTCAAACTCATCAATTTAAAACATATGGATAATGATTAAATATGTGACACAATGTAAAATTAGAGTTAAGGAATGAGATACATGTTTGAAATACACAAGAAATTGAAGACAATTCGATGTTTGGAGATTAGATAGTGAATCCTTTGTAAAACTCTTGAATATTCTTGGATTTTGCGTTTGAGAGAGAAAAAGAATGATTTTATCTTTAAAACTGAAGGGAATGGGGTTATTTTGTGTTTAATAATTGTACAAGGGGTAAAAGACCAAAAGCTCTTCACCACAAGTAAATAAAAAAAATTGGATGAAATTAAATCATCAGCGTGGCTTGCCGTTATCCCGGAGGGTAGCCTCCGTGCCATGTTAATATCATGAAGGCTAATCTTCGTGGCACACCAATATTGTGGACCCTCACTATCTCGATGTCCAAAAATGACCCTGAACCCCTTCCGAAAATTCCAAAACTTTTCCAAATTATCCTTTTAACATCTCTAAATATAATTTGAGACAAATATTGACATTACACACGTGGAAGGATCAAAAATAAAATTATCAAAGTTTTACGGGATTTACACTTTTAAAGTGAAATAACAATCAATTCATTTTTTTGAAGTAGGAATAAATAATTTGTGATTGTAAAGGAAAAGTTTAAAACTAATGTTATTTCCAGCCATATTATCTCCTCCACAAACTTTTTCATACCACCACGAATAGTTACCTTGATAAAGAGATAATGTAGATTCTGCTCTTTTTCATCCACAATAGGGATCGTTAACTTGGTTCTCACACCTTTGTGGAACATCCTTAAAGTATCCATACAAACTTGAGGATTGTCTGCAATAGCTTTATAAATAGACGTGAGAGGTGGATATGGGTTATAATATGAGGGTGCGACTATCGGTAGCACAAGACTTTGTTCAGCATAAGATGATGTCATTTTCAGAAGAACCATTAACTAAGTTGTATAAGAAATAAAAAATTAGTGAGTGGGTTAGGGTAACGGAGTTAGTGCATTTGTATCTCCATTAAAATGTCATTGAAATAACGGAGTAAAAACACATATTTTCCTATATTTATTGGTGTACTAACTTTGACTAATCAAATATGAAAATATTGAAATAAAAGAAATCTTTCTATTTAAATATGCTTTCATTTTATTCTTGTAAGAGAAAGTGCTACTCCATTTAAAAGCTAGTATAAAATCTATAAAGTGGATAGAGTCAATATTAAAGAAAGAAAATCAATAAAGCAAAGCCATTTATATTAATATCTATTTTAAGATATTTGGTATGATGCAATTAACATTGGATAACACCTGCAACACATGATTCAAAAGACTAGTTAGTAAATGTATGAAAATCCCAAAAAATTAAATATATGCTTATTGATGAAATAAAAGAAGATCCAGCTAGTTGGAATTGTCACACCCCTATTTTTACTGTATCTAACCTTGCTAGGGAGTTTGTTTTAGATAAAATGGGTTTTTTCAATTATAGTGACGTTTTGAGCAGGGATTATTTTATTTACAAAATCACCACTTGGAATTGAGTTTGGGTGTTCCAAGTCACCTTATTAAATTCTTAATCAAAAGAAAATGACTTTTTATTTTTGGTCTTCAAACTAGAAATCCGGATAAGGAATTCTGTTGACCGAGGGGAGCTGTTAGGCACCCCTCGAGTCCCGTGGTTCTAGCACGGTCGCTTTAATGACTTACGTCTAGCTTAAATTAATCTCTTAGATAAATAATATTGGTTAGCCTAAAAGTTACTTACATCCTACTTTATTTATTTAAAATTATTTAATTATAATAATGTGTTGCTTATCGGTAGCAGTACTTTCTGATCATGCCATGGTTTTGGATATATTTCTCACTCCTTTGAGTCCTTTATGGATCGTTCCCATTTTCCTAATATAAATAAGCACCTAATAGGTTTATAATCTTCCCAACCCGGTTCAAACGGCTTCAAATGGTATATTAAATTTTATTATAACGAATGGTTAGAAGCAGGGCTTTCCAACTTCATCGTTAACTTTCACTTGTATATTAAACTTTTAAATTTTTTCTTTTGATCACAAACCTAATTTTATTTTTTATTAAACCCTTATGTTCAAGTATATCTTATGAAAGGGAAAGTCACTGTGTCATTTATTTCAAATATAATAACTATTAGTTCATAATTGTCCTATAAAATAATTACCTTTTTTAACTCTACCTTTCTAAAAACAAAGGCAAACAAAATACTGTTTTCTCTAATGTGTGTTTCCTATAATAGTTACTGCTACTATTGAATAAAAAAAGTTTGTGTTTCTTGCATTTAGTTATTCTTGTTTAGCTTTAATAATTAATTATTCATGTAATAAAAATGCATGCCAAAACACTCACGGTGACAAAAATATAAATTTATTATTTAAGTCGATAAAGTTTACTAATCACATATAAATTTAATATTCACTTACTCTCACACTTTTAGCTGATGAAAAGACATAACAGCATGGCGTAAAATATAAAATTTTTAAAAAATAACTTTGAGATAACAAAAGGAGATTCACGTGATTAGAGGAAATTGAAGTAATTAAAATGTATTGTCATTAGAATTAAAAGTTTAAAAAATAACTAAGCCAGAAATCAAGTTCAGATCTATTCTTTGTGGTGTTAAACCAAATAGACAAAAATAATATTATTCTAGCAATAACTAAATAGTGACTAAAAAAATTCATTAGGACTATTTTATGTTAATTTACTCTAAATTTAACAATATTAAATTTAAACATACCTTTGGTAGTACCATAAAAATATATAATAGCAATAGAAATCATTCAAACACATACAAATTTTGAGCAACTTTGTATTATTGAAATCAAGTTTCTCATAATTGTGATTTTACATAATACAAAGAAAGACTGAGGGTTACCTCTTCTAAAAGTAATTCACAACAATAGCAAAAAGAAGCCACAAACTCAAAATCATGAACCAAACCTCAAACTCTAACTTGTTGTATACTTGTTTTCCCTCTTCTTTTCTCGTTTTTCTTTTTCTCACTATTTTTGCTTTCTTTCTTCTTTATGTCCCTTCTTGTGTGTTGTATTGTGCATGTGATTTTGTGTGTGTATATGTCTTTTCTCCTCGTTAACCCCTCTGTATTTTCTGTCCTTAATTCCCTTGTTTTTTCTTCAGTGTTGTGTGTGTTATATGTGGGTGGGTGTCGTGTGTTTGTGTGGAGAAAGTGGGGAGAGGTTCAATGTGAGTATGGTGAAAGTGGGGGTAATGCGAAGTAGGGTAGTTTTTAGGTTTTTCTTTTTCTTTTTAATTATTATATTTTTTTTCAATATTTTAAATAAAAATAAAAATAATAAAATTTATTTTAAATTAATAAAGATATAAATAAGTTAAATGGCTAGTTTTAGAAATTGAATTGAGAATTATTAATATCACTAGATTCTTTATTAAAAAGTTAAAAGAAGAAGAAAAATATAATTTTTATTATTTTTTAAAAATAAATAAATAATGATAAAATAAAAGCTTACTAAAATGTAATTTTATTTTTGTAGTTTTCAAAAATTTAACAAACCTTGTAAAATAAGATAAACTTAAAATATCTAATTTAGACCTAAAAAATAAATAAATTGAACACTAAAATGATATAAAAACGTTAGGTTTGGTAAAAAATTAGGTGTTTACAGAATACCCCTCTTTGCTTGGAAATATGGAGTATTTTCAAAGAAAGAAGTAAACATGACTAATTTTTTGGCCCAACTGTTTATTGAAAAGTCCTACGAAAATAAGTTGAAAAGAAATGTGACCGAGCCCTGGCTTTGGGCATCCTACATACTTCGAGTTATAAGAGAATCGGGTCACGTGTAGTTCAAATAGGTGTAGGAATAAATGGATGAGTTGGAGAGTCGAGTTGAGGTCCAATCGAGTTTTCGGTCCGTGACTCCTTTTATTACATCAGAAAAAGAAAAAATAAAACTAGAAATGAAAAATACAAGATCCTATCTATTCTATTTTTCTTGATTCTCTTGCTTCAGATCTTCCTCTTGGATCTTCAGTTATCGCCTCACCTTCTTCTGATGGGTACCTTAATCTCAAAATTTGATCTTGAAGGTAGGATTTAAGACTTGAACTTCAATCTTGGATTGAGTCATTGACACTCTACCAAACAACAGTTCATAGAATACTTTTGGATGTTTGTTGTCCTGATCAAAAGCTAAAAAGATGTCTCTTGAGATGTTGGGCCGCTATGGATTAAAAGCTAACTCTAACTATCTTCAAACTGATCATTCTTCTCTATTCTAACTGAAGGAAGAATTTTATTCTTGGATATCAAATTCGTTCTTTGCGGAAAAACCTGCAAGACATCACAGAAAAATAAAACAAAGACGAATAAGATTTTCTGCCCCAGTTTGCATTAGTAGTATTTTGTGAGTTATTAGAAAAATTATAAATAGATAAATGAAAATGATAGAAATCTAGGTTAGGTACGCAATAGAATAAGAACCCTTTCTCAATAATGCAACCAAAAGAAGTTATGCTTTATGAATGCATGAAAAAGAGTTAGGATATTTGCTTCTTAAAATGCAACTAGGGATTGTCATACCCTATGAAGACATAAAGAAGAAAAATAGGAAGGTTTATTTTCTAAAATATCACTAAGGGGATGGCGCCCTATGAAGACGAATAACAAAAATTAGGAACTGGTGTTTCCTAAAATGTCGACTAGGGGATGGCACCCTATAAAGACAAATAAGATGTCAACTAGGGGATGTCTCCCTATGAAGACGAATAAGATGTCCACTAGGGGATCGTGCCCTATGAAGACGAATAAGATGTCAACTAGAGGATAGCGCCCTATGAAGACTGATAAGATGTCAATTAGGGGATGGCGCCCTATGAAGATGAGATAAGATGTCAACTAGGGGATGTCTCCCTATAAAGATGAATAAGATGCCAACTAGGGGATGGCGCCCTATGAAAACAAAATAAGATGTCAACTTGGGGATGGAGCCCTATGAAGAAGAATAAGATATCAACTAGGGGATGACGCCTTATGAAGACAAATAAGATGTCAACCAAGTGATGGAGCCCTATGAAGATGAAATAAGATGTCAACTAGGGGATAGTGCCTTATGAAGATGAGATAAGATGTAAACTAGGAGATGGTTCCCTATGAAGACGAATAAGATATGAACTAGGGAATGGCGCCCTATGAAGACACATAAGATGTCAATTAAGGGATGGCGCCCTATGAAGATGAGATAAGATATCAACTAGATGGTGGTGCCCTATGAAAACAAAAAAAATGCCAACTAGGAGATGTCACCCTATGAAGACGAATAAGATGTCTACTAGGGGATGATGCCCAAGGAAGACAAAATAAGATGTCAACTAGGGGATGGTGCCTTATGAAGATAAATAAGATGTCAACTAGGAGATGGTATCCTATAAAGTTGAAATATGATGTCAACTAGGGCATGGTTCCCTATGAAGATGAGATAAGATGTCAACTAGGGGATGGCATCCTATGAAGACGTATAAGATGTCAAATAGGGGATGGAACCCTATGAAGACAAGAGATAAGATTTTAACTAGGGGATGGCGCCTTATGAAGATGAATAAGATATCAACTAGGGGATGGCTCCCTATAAGATGAAAGATGTCAACTAGGGGATGGCACCCTATGAATACGAATAAGAGGTTAACTAGGGTATGGCGACCTATGAAGACAAGACAAGATGTCAACTAGGGGATGGTGCCTTATGAAGATAAATAAGATGTCAACTAGGGGATGGTGCCCTATGAAGATGAGATAAGATGTCAACTAAGGGATGGCATCCTATGAAGACGAAATAAGATGTCCACTAGGGGATAGCGCCCTATGAAGATGAAATATGAGGTCAACTAGGGGATGGCACCCTATAAAGACGAATAAGATGTCAACTAAGGGATGACACCCTATGAAGACAAAGATGTCTACTAGGGGATAGCGCCCTGTGAAGACAAATAAGATGTCAACTAAGGGATGACGCCCTATGAAGACAAATAAGATATCAACTAGGGGATGGCACCCTATGAAGACGAATAAGATGTCAACTAGGGGATAGCGCCCTATGAAGATGAGATAAGATGTCAACTAGGGGATGGTGTCCTATGAAGACCAAAAGATGTCAACTAGGGGATGGTACCCTATGAGGACGTAGAAGATGTCAACTAGGGGATAGTACCCTATGAGGACAAAGAGAATTAAGGAGATTTGTTCCCTAAAGAGTACTCAGGAGATGTTTTACTTGTTGAGGTAAGTGAGATTTTTTATTTTTTTTATAAACTAAACATTTTCCCAGTTTTGGATGCGAGGAACTTTGAATTTTTCATTTTGTTTTATTGAAAAAAAATGCCCCAGTATTATACCTTCTAGGGATGTAAAAAAAATTATTTAGCGAGACCGAACCCTATTGTAGTATTTCCTACGTATCTTGCATTGCAAGAATGAGGTCTAACGTAGTTCACAATAAACATAGTTTTTTTTATTTAATTTTTTTTAAAGTATGTGCTTTGTAAATATCTAGAGAATGAAAGAATAAAATTAATTCATTTCTTGACTTCAATTAGTACCAACAATTAGCATTTTGGTTGAATTATCTCTAATTACTTTCGAGCAAAAATCATGATCAACTTAGAAGTGATCCCTATAGTGTCAAATGGTACCTCGAATATACTTAACTTTTTACAAGATCTTTTTATCTTGCCTTTGTCAAGTGTTTAAAATATTTCTTATCCTCAAGTTTCAAGTGCCCTTACCACAACTAAAGTCCTAATTTACTCGTAATAAAAGAGTTCAGATTTGAGGACATTCAAGAATCACTCACGCTCAGAAAGATATTCAACGCTTCAATGAGATGCCATAAGCTTGACAATTATGTAAGTATCCACTAATGTGAGAATACTCAAAATGGAATCATGTATGACTTGTCATTGGTTGATATTATAGGCTTAGGAATAGGTAGGATGATATTTGGGAGTTAAGTGACTAATTCCTCAATGAGAACTGCACTGTTTCCTTGCTTTTGCTATTTGCTCCGGTTTGACGCTCGATCTTCTTTGTTGTACTTATTTGCCCCTTGTTTTGTATTTGTTTCGACTTTGTTTGAACCTTGTGCTGGAGCTTTTCCCCTTTTATTTTTGATAAATGTATTTTCTTAATCTTTTTTTTTTATGGGGTTTTGCTCTTTCTTCATTGAAGTCGTCTTTTGTTTTTGTTCTCCTGGGCTATATGTTCTTTGCCTCTGGCGCCTTTGATCTTGAATCTTCATCTGCAACTTTTTCTTATTTAGTGTGCTCAATGAAGTAGGCCAAAAGAGGGATAGTGCATATAAACACTCGACAGGTATAGACTCACATGTGGTTATCCAAAGAAAAAGTTTTAGGCCCAAAGGGAGAAGTGCTAGGGATTAATGTCATTTGGTTGGTTGTGGAATGCACAATTGAATCAAAGAAGGCCTATGATCCTTTCCTAAACCAAGTGTATCTCAAAATTTTGCTTCAAGAGACATTCAAGCCAAATTCTAGATAAACAGAGCGATGTCTTTGAATTTTCAATCTAAAGCTCACCACTCAATGCACATGAAATAGTGAGGTAAGATTTATTTTAAATTTGACTTAGAACAGGAAAACTTTGCAAGTGAACTTTAGTATAATTAGGGGCATCAAAAGAATATGTAGCTCACAATCAAGTTGGTCCACTCTATCGTATCTCATAATACACTTAATTTTTTTTTCCAATTTATATTTTTAAGCATGTTGGTACCAATTATTAGGTCAAGATTTATTTTTTTAGATGAGACCGAACTCAAAAGAAGAGTTGTCTACGTATCTTGTTGAAACAAGAATCAGGTCAAACGTAGATTAGGAGGTTTAAAAGATGAAGCCAGAACTTTTTTTTTCTTTGAATTTTGAATTAGGAAAAACTTTTTTTTTTCTGTTTTTGTTTTTTAAATCTTAATAAACACCCTTTATTTTTACTTTATATAAGTATTTCTTTTAGAAGAAGACTAAACGTCCATTATTTTTTTTTTAAATTTAATGAGGATCACTGAACCTAAGAAATGTTGCCTACGTATCTCACTGAGATGAGAATCAAGTGTGCGTTGTTCATGAAGAAGGAGACATGAAGAAATTCACTTTTTATTAGAAAATAAAAAAAAAATTGAATACTAATTGATTGATTTTTTTTTACAAAGATCAAAACTTTTCCTTTTTTTAAAAAAAAATACAACCTTCTTTTTTAAGGATCACCGAGCCCGTTGAAGGCTTCCTACGTACCTCACTGAGATAAGAATCAGGTGTGCATAGTTCGTGCAACTAGGGACAAATTCGATAATTTAGAAAATTATTTTTTTTCTTTTATTGTAAAAGAAAATCTCGTACCTCATTTGAGTTTCGAAAAAGAATAGGTTTTAGAGAGAAATTTTAAGCCTCTCTTGCGTTAATGGATTCTAAAGTTGGTCAACATTCAAAAAAGCTTGATAGTTAATGCAACTAGTTGCATAGAAAATGAATAGTCTTAAAAGAGGGTACTTTTAGACATTCAAACCTTTGTCGAGCTTTCACTAAGTCAAAAATGCATGTGATGCAAATAAAACAGAATCTAATAGGGATAATTATGTCTAAGATTCGGTTCCACTAGGTTTAACCTAATAGAGGTAGATGCCTAGACTGGCTGTAAAACGAGCGGACAACTCGAGTCGGGCAAGGACAGATTTACCGGTAGCAGTGCTTTTCAGCCTCACCATTAGTCCTTCCCATCCTAAATCATGTGTGACTATAGAATCATCCTAGGAGCATTGCCGCATCTCTAGTATCTCAAGGATCGAGAGCGTATACCGCATCTCTGAATATAAAGTATCTCAGAAGACTCAGATGGGTGAGCGAGAGAAGACAGTTTATATTGTAATTCAAATAATATCAAAGAAGTTAAACATGTAGGCAAATAACTCATTTAGTCCAACAATATACAATATCAAAATTAAATAAAGACAAATAAGTCAATATAAAAGCTTGAATTTTGGTTATCCCCAGCAGAGTCGCCATCTGTCACTCCCTTATTTTTACTACATCCGACCCCGCTAGGGAGTTGGTTTTAGAGAAAATGAGTTTTTCCAATTAAAATGATATTATGAGCAGGGATTATTTTATTTATATAGTCGCCACTTGGAATTGAGTTTGTGTGTCCCATGTCACCTTATTGAATCCTATTCAAAAGGAAATGACTCTTTATTTTTGGTCTGCGAACTAGAAATTCTGATAAGGAATTCTGTTGACTGAGGGGAAGGTGTTAGGAACCCCTCGAGTCCCGCGGTTCTACAACGATCGCTTTAATGACTTATGTCTGGGTTAAATTAATCTCTTGGATACATAATATTTGTTAACCTAAAAGTTACTTACACCCTTATGTTCTAGTATAGCTTATGAAAGGGACAGTCACTGTGTCGTTTATTTCAAATATAATAACTATTATTTAATAATTGTCCTATCAAATGATTACTCTTTTTTTTAACTCCACCTTCCTAAAAACAAAGGCAAACAAAGTACTGTTTTCTCTAATGTGTGCTTCCTATAATAGTTACTACTACTATTGAATAAAAAAAAATTGTGTTTCTTCCATTTAATTATTCTTGTTTATCTTTACTAATTAATTATTAATGTAATAAAAATGCATGCCAAAACACTCACGGTGACAAAAATATAAATTTATCATTTAAGTCGATAAAGTTTACTAATCACATATAAATTTAATATTCACTTACTCTCACACTTTTAGCCGATCAAAAAACATAATAGCATGGCATAAAATATAAAATTTCAAAAAAATGACTCTGAGATAACAAAAGGAGATTAACGTGATTAGAGGCAATTGAAGTAATTAAAATATATTGTCATTAAAATTAAAAGTTTTAAAAATAACTAAGCCAGAAATTAAGTTCAGATTTATTCTTTGTGGTGTTAAACCAAATAGATAAATACAATATTATTCTAGCAATAACTAAATAGTTACTATACAAAATCATTAGGACTATTTTACGTTAATTTACTCTAAATTTAACAGTATTAAATTTGAACATACTTGTGGTAGTACCATAAAAATATATAATAGCAATAGAAATCATTCAAACACATACAAATTTTGAGCAACTTTGTATTATTGAAATCAAGTCTTGCATAATTGTGATGTTACATAATACAAAGAAAAATTGAGGGTTACCTCTTTTGAAAGTAATTCACAATAATAGCAAAAAGAAGCCACGAATTCAAAATCATGAACCAAACCTCAAATTCTAACTTGTTGTATACTCGTTTTCCCTCTTCTTTTCTCGTTTTTATTTTTTCTCACTATTTTTGCTTTCTTTCTTCTTTATGTCCCTTCTTGTGTGTTGTATTATGCATGTGATTTTGTGTGTGCGCATGTCGTTTCTCCTCCTCATCCCCTCTGTGTTTTCTGCCCTTAATTCCCTTATTTTTTATTTCGTGTTGTGTGTGTTATATGTATAGTATATGTAGGTGTGTGTCGTGTGTTTGTGTTGAGAAAGTGGGGAGAGGTTCAGTGGGAATATGGGAAAAGTGGGGGTAATGAGAAGTAGCGTAGTTTTTAGGTTTTTTTATTATTTTTTTAATTATTATATTTTTGTCAGTATTTTAAATAAAAATAAAAATGATAAAATCTATTTAAAATTAATGAAAATATAAATAAGTTAAATGGCTAGTCTTAGAAATATGATTAAGAAATATTAATATCACTAGATTCTTTATTAAAAAGTTAAAAGAAGAAGACAAATATAATTTTTATTATTTTTTAAAAATAAATAAGTAATAATAAAATAAAAGCTTATTAAAATGTAATTTTATTTTTGTAGTTTTCAAAACTTTAACAAACCTTGTAAAATAAGATAAACTTAAAATATGTAATTTAGACCTAAAAAATATATAAATTGAACGCTAAAATGATATAAAAATGTTACGTTTGGTAAAAAATTAGGTGTTTATAGGAAATAACTTGAAATAGTAATACTTTAGTATTTTGTAACGTTTGATGTAACTTCAAGTAGAAATTCAAAGCCAAACCACTAAGTCAATAAGCGTTGCAATTAAAATAACTTTTGATATCTAGAAAGTGAACTTTGCTGTACCAATATTATATTTTCTTCTTAGTTGAGCTGCAACATGAGAGATTTGTTGTAATCATAATCACAAGTTGAGGGTGTGCAGTACGTCCCGTTTAAAAAACGGTCCTTTATTGTGAAATAACAATGAATTACAATGTTTTTGAAGAAAGAATGAAGAATTAGAGACTTTAGAAGGACAATTTAAAACTATTGTCATTTCCTTTCATCTTTATCTGCCAAAACCTTTTTCATGCCACCATGAACAGTTACCTCGATAATAAGACAATGTAGATAGTGATTTTCAACTTGGTTCTCATTCCTTGATGAAACATCTTTACACTTTGATATTTTCTGCATATCATTATATATAGACATGAAAGGTGGATATGGGTGAGAATCTAGGGGTGTGACTCTGGATTTTTTCAGCATACGATGATGTCATTTTCACAATAATCTTCAATCAAGTTGTATAAAAAGTAAAAAAATATTTGGGTGAGAGAGGGTAGTGGGGTCATTGTATTTGCATTATCATGAAAATATTGTTGAAATAATTGAATAACAAACTTATTTTTTGATATTTGATAGTGTACTAACTTTGACTAATCAAACATAAAAATATTGAAATAATTTTTTTCTAATTAAATATATATTCATCTTATTCTTGTTAGAGAAAATTTTACTCCGTTGAAAAGATAATATAAAATTTATAAAGTGAATAAAGTCATCATTAAAGAACAAAATCGCTAAAGCAAAAATATTTATGTTGCTCTCTATTTAAACATATTTTGCATGATGCAACTAACATTGGATAATATGTGCAACACACATGTCAAAAATTTATTAGCAAAAATTATAAGAATCTCACAAAATTAAATATATGCTAATTGATAAAATATATGAAAATTTAGCTAGTTGGAATCATCTTTAAATTGTAATACTTTAACATTTAGTAAAACTCAATGGAACAATAAGTAGCAATTCAAAGCCAAACCACTAAATCAATAAGCCTTACAAACTCAATGATATCATGAAAGTGAATTTTACTATACCAATATTATGTTTTCTACTCAATTTAATCTACAACACGAGATGCTTGCTTCAATACATGATCATTACTTGAGGGAGTATAGCACGTTTTCTTTAAAAAGCAGAGCCTTTCATAGTGAAATAATAATGAAATATAATGTTTCTGAAGAAGTAATGAAGAATTTGGGATTGTAAAAGGAAAATTTAAAACGAATGTTATTTTCTTTCATCTTTTCTCCTCCACAATCTTTTTATACCACCACGAATGATTACCTCGATAATGAGATGATGTAGATTCAGCTCTTTTTCTCCCACAATAGGGATCTTCAACTTGGTTCTCATGCCTTGATGAAATATCTTTAAAGTATCCATAAACACTTCAGAATAGTCCACAATATCATTATATATAGATATGGGAGGTTGATGAGGGTTATAATTCGGGATACAACTCTGGGTAGCACAAGATTTTTGTAGAAAAATATGATGTCATTTTAAAAATAATCTTTAACTAATCTATAAAAGAGGTAAGAAAACAAATGAGTGAGCGAGGATAAAGAGGTTAGGTTGTTTGTATCACCATAAAAATATCATTGGAATAACTAAAAAAAAAAACTTGTTTTCCTATATTTATTGGTGTACTAACTTTGACTAATCAAACATAAAAGTATTAGAAATAAAATAAATATTTCTAATTAAATATCTTTTCATCTTATTTTTGTAAGAGAAAATGTTAGTCCATTTAAAATCTAGTATAAAATCTATAAATTGGATAAAGTCAACGTTAAAGAAAGTAAATCGTTAAAGCAAAGCTATTTATGTTTTTCTCTATCTTATTTCTTTTTAGGATTACAATTTTGAGTAGACTAAAAGAGCATGTCTATATGCATATATCCCTAGTTTGGATGTGAACTTTTTATTTTTGTAAGACCGATCAAGTTAAACCCAATATTCAAATGATTTTTAAAAAAAATACATATGTTTAAGAATAAATATATAATCATACAGAACAATCAGAAGTGTCATAATATTTTTTTTAAAAATAAATTAAATTAACTTTAAAAAATATGTGTATAAAAATATTACATATATGTATCAAACATTTACCAAAATTAGTATTTTATAATCTTTATATAGAAAATGAGAGTTCTAGTAAAATTAGAATTAGTATTTGATTTCTTAACATTAAGTATCAAAATAACTGAACACAAATCGAAGAAACATGGAGATGATAGTTAAAACTATTTCAAAATTTAATTTGTGTTATACTCAATAAATTAATTGACTTATATGTATGGAGTATTTTTTTGGAATAAATGTTCCAATCAGTTCATTCTCACCTAGATATGAACTTTATTTATCACTTAAAAAATTAGGAACGAACATAAAAATATTAAAATAGGAAAGAGGAATAATTTTGTCCCTAAGACCCAAGTATATTGTATAAAACAAACCAATAATGTTAATATTATTATAAAGGAAAGACAATATTTTTCATTTCTTCATTTATTTAACCAAAAATTCACAAAGCCATCAAATGAGAGTTTATTCTATACTAGACAAGACCGACACAAATTTACTTACATTTTTTTAGCATCACAAATTTTGTCACGACCCAAACTCGGGTCTGGTCGTGATGGGCGAATCAAGCCCACCCGCCGAGGGACGGAGATAACACACAAGACTTATCTTAAGAGCTCAATAAAAGTAAACAGCGAAAGCCAATCCTAGTCATTAAGAAGATATATAAATTCAAAAGAAAGTTTGAGAGTCAAAACAAGACAACAATGATATCCCAATACTGTCCGCAAAAACCTCTAATTCAAAGATACCAACTAAGTCGGGACAAGTCCCCGACTATGACAAGGAACGTCCATAAGTACTAGTATGATCAATGAAAAACTAAGATAGTGACCTGGCCTTTCGAAAGATGGAGGCTTACCATTTCACAGCCGATCCATAGAAGTTTCAAGCCACCTAACACTATAAAAGACCACAAAAAAAGCCCTTGAAAATTACATCATGAAATGATATAGCGTCTGGGGGCGGTCAGTACGACAAGTACTGGCATGCAACCCAAAAGAAGGAAGAAAATAAATGCAATTGCCAAAAGTCTAGTAATAAACCACATGTACAAAAGTTGGTATATATATATAGGATGTCGGGATAAGGAGAAAGGGCATGATATATGAATGTTAAAAGCATTAGTCTTGAACTTTGTAGTTTATATCGACTTTTCAGGAACCTATAGGCTATATAGGTCCGGCTTCCCATGCTGAAAGGGCCCCTATCCATGTTAGCCGTATTTATTGAGGAAAGGCTAAAGACATCGATGCAATAATAGTCAAAAAAATAATGTGTGCATCAGACACAATAGTCATATAGACCCTCAACGCTGGCCAACGTGATTTTCATTATTGGTTCCCCCGGGACTACACTTTCTTGGTGAGCTACAAAATTACTTTTAACCCAAAATTAAAACAAATTGAACATAAACCAACCATTAACTATGGAGTCTTTTATTTAGGCATTTCAAACTTGGTATCGTCATATCAATAGACTTGAAAGCTATCCAATTTATGCTAAACCAAAATCATTTAACCATTGGACTCCAATTTAAAATTTAAAATCCAAAATCATAGCGACTAAGGGCATTCCAAAATCATAGCCACCATGGGTATTCCAAACCTTTTTATCCTCAGTCCATTTAATACAATGAAATGATTCCAAAAGATGAGTTAAACTATGTAAAATTCTTATTCAAAACTAAATTAACAATGTTGGTTGAGGTTAATGTCAGTACCATGCCAAAATTCATCCTTAATGTGAAAACCTAAATCACCAAATTGACCATTTTAACAATGCTTGAAATTCAGTACCAAACTTCATCAATTAAAGCATGAATAACCCATTAAAACAATGAAAAATACAATGCAAGTGTTAACGAGAAAAAACCCTCATCCCTAGATAAATCAATCATTCTAAAACACCAAAATACCATGTAAATTAATGCAATAATACCATGATTAAAGTACGAAGTGTACAACATGCCTTAAATATAGTAGAAGATAAAGAGGAATTGATGTTTAGAGCCCGGGGTTATGATTTTTGTAAAATCCTTGAGTTTAAAGAGGAGAAAAGCAATATTTGATTTTGATAACTGAAGGCTAAAGGGTCATTTAGGTGTTTTTAAGCCTTTTAAGGGGGCAAAGGACCAAAAAGCCCCTACCCTAAACTATAAAAAGACAAACTGGGAGATTTTTACATAGAAGAGTGGTACACCAATATCGTGGTGCTTAGACAGCGTGCCATGCTCCTATCGTGGAGCTTAAGTGGTGTGGCACATCGCCATCGCGATCCCTCACTGCCTTAGAGTCCCAAAATTAACATGAAACCCTTTTGAAAATTTAGAAACTTACCCCACACACTCCTTTAATATCTCATATCATGTCAAAAATTATCGTTACACATGTGAAAGGGTAAAAAATAAATTGATCGAAATTCTTTTAAGGTCATACAGATTTCAACATTATCAAAATAGAAAGTCGAAACATAACATCATCAAAAGAGAGATAAATATATTTAAAAAGACATACATATTTGAATAATTCGACAAAATAAAATTTCATAGACATAAAGAATTTTTCTTCAAAAAAACTTACTTACCTCAACTTCACCAGAAATTAGATTTTTGTTGGGGAAAATTTGTATTTTATATATAATAAACTTTGTAATAACAATGAGGTTGAGAAACGAATCAACGGTTAACACCAATCATATTTATATTATGATGTGAACTTTTAATCTTTAGTTTTAGCAAACAAATCAGATAATAGCCATTTAATATTAGTGTGATTTCTTCTGGATTTGAAATTCTTGTGAAGTTGTTTTGACTAGATCTTTCATTTGTGCAGTAGTTGTAAATGATATCGATTTTTGAAATATAAAAACTAAATAAATACTAGTCACTTTGCGACATTTTGATACATTGTATGCCATTTATATGGACTTTTTGATGTCCTTCGTGTATTTTAGTATACTAGTTTCTGAATACGTTTTGTAAATGAGTCTCATATTAATTTTTATAGTTCAATTAGGATGATTAAAATTATAAAAAATTATGCATGTATTGAATAAAAAAATTTAATAATTGTTATAAAATATTAGGAGTCATGAAAATTCTTGTAACTTAAATCGTACCTATGATAATATCCCTAAAGATATTTCAGCTGGTATAGTTATATCCTCTGGAATTCAACAACCTGCTTGAGATCTCCCCTGACCCTAGACCTGGGTGCAGTCGCTTTAGCTCGGGCCTGAACACTATACTGCAGGCCCTTCCATCTGTGTATTGGAAAATCTCTTAAAAGATGATCTAGCCTACCACACTCATAGTAGGACCTAGGGTCCATCAGCTGCTAAGGATGTCCTAAATGCCTGACATGGCTACCATGACCAGAAACCTGATGAAATGAACCTTGTAGAGCCTATCTTAAACTTTAAGATCCATGACATGAATAACAACCCCTCGATGCCTGTATGGCTGCCTAAACTGGTCTACTATGATGAAAGTGAAAATCTCACTTAAATGAACCCCATGCTCCTTATGGTGCATCAACTCAAACTTCATTGCTGACTCAATCACCCTATGAAGAGAAAACCCATATTGGGATATAACAAATAAAATCTCTTTAATCCTAAGGGTCATCCTTCTCATGAACCTCCAAATCATCTCAACCACGTCTTGAAAGATCACTATAGAATAGCAGCAAAAGGTGTTAAATTAGGGCCATACTTGGTCACCAAAATACCCTCCTATGTCTGATGCTCAAAATAAGTAGCTATGCTCTTCTCTCAATGTATAGGGAATGTATTTATCTAGAAAGACCCATAAAATAGCAACCCATGTCATCATTAGAGAAACTACTGGCCTGATATCAATAAATGAGCTCCACCACGCATTCCCTCATTTGCAATTTTATGTAGACAACCCCGTAAGACCCAACTAGCCCTATATTCAAGAGCTTTACATGACAGGTAACTAAAAACTCATATGCATCCTCTTTTGAGCCACCCTTAAACTTAGGCGGATCTATTTTTCATAACCTCTCGAATCTATATTGCTTCTCGTTTGACATAGTAGAGTTAACTCTGCACATGGTTCCCATACCTGGTAATGGCATACCATCAATCTTATGCACTAGCTCAGCTGTTGGACCCTAATAAGATAGGTAAGGCCACTGATCCGAGGTTTGGGCCACCGCTCTAGTATGAAAACATTGAGTGTACCTATAAATCACTATCCTTGGTTAAACCCTAAAGAATACCTAGCATTTAAACCAATGTACCTGGAAGTCATAGGTAGAAACAAGATCAGATGGAGCCTCTCCAATACCCGTGTCCTCAACTAGAATCTAATCATTATCCATATTATCCAAAAACTCATGGAACTCCACCGTAGTATGAACTTGTCCATCCACCTGAGCTCTACCCCTTCCACGACCTCTATCATTAGCTTTGGCACATCTCTTATCATGTCTTCATGATATATTTATCTCTTCATACAATCCAAGAAAATTTCAATGATATAGTAAAATTGTCCTCAAATATCTACAATATCTAAAATGTAATATACTAGGATAGAGAAGAGAGTCTAGGTAAATGTGAAATCATCAGTTGCTACCTTAGCTCTCGCTGGAAGAAATCACCAATACTAGATCATAACTTGGGGACCACCAAATCAAAACCAATACAAAAGGTTCAAAAAACAACAAGGGTTAGTAAAAAATTGTACCCAATAAGCATCTTCGACAGGCTATAATTTAAAGTGGTGACAAGAGACGCTATGTCAATAACTCAAAACTAATTGTATACATGCAATTAGAAAATATGTCACCTCAATTTTAAATGCTGGCCAAACCGAAATATAAATATACCATCTAATCATGAAAAACTATAATACAACACAAATAGGTAAAATATTTCAAAAATACTCATCATGTATTGCAACATAGCAATGACATCATACTCAGCCAAAATCAAGTAATGAATGGATGCAAATATAATGCATATGTATTTACACAACCATTGAGCAATGTCTTCTAGAATGGGACCCATGAAGAACTTAAAAGCTTCATGCATTTAGTAGGCGTAAACTCCAATCCCAATATATAACATGTGCATTCATGTATTCGATCCCAATATATATAAATAATGTGCGGGTGTACAATTTTATCCTATATGAAATGCAGTGCATGATAATGTGCAAGGACACAACTCCAACCACAAGTAATAATCAATAAATAATCTTTAGAGAAAGTGTATCTCAAACAACAGCAGATATCATCTCAAATTATTGCTCAAAGACAGTAAGTAGAGAATTCTCGTTACGCTAATTACCAATAGCTAACACATAGAAACTTCGAGAAAGTGTCAAATCAAGCCTCGTTTGCCATAAAGTAAAGATCCACGAAGAAACACAAAATAAAAATGAATCAAATTGGAGTTGTACCGTTTGAAATAGCTTTCGATCAAGCCCAATAAATGGAAGAATGAAGTCTATATGAGGAGAGAAAACCAACTATATCTTTTATATAAATTCTTACTCTAAAAATACTAGGCCTAAAATCTAAATTTGTGAAAATTGTAATTGCAAAAAAATAACCTTATAGTAAGATCTAGGATGTCTTAAGCCAATCACGAACTAGCGTATTGCCTATAACACTTGCATGACAATTCAATCTTTATTTAATTATTGCCTAATCATTGCACTATCATTATATCAAAATTATATTTGATAATATAAATAATCTTTGAAAACATAGCTGAATAGGAGTAAAGTAAAAGTGAAATTGTCAAATGAATAAATTATTACCCATCAATCATTAATCCCAATGTTTGACTCACTAATAGTCTTATCATTAAATTATAATTTCTCCACAGTTTCTTGACCTCTAAATTCATGTTGCCTTATTTAGTTCCATATATATATATATATATATATATATATATATATATGTATGTATGTATGTGTGTATGTATGTATGTGTGTGTGTGTGTATGTGTATGTATGTTTGTATACCCTTACAAATCATAGATTGTTAAATTATTGCCTGAACACTAGGTCTTACCGAGGCTGCAGGAGGATGGAACTCCCACCAAAATTCTACTTCTCTTGTGCTGGACTAAGGGTTAACCTAACTCTTTACTTATCTCTTTTTATTTGGGTCGTATTTGTGAGGAAATAATAGAATTATGGGCCTAGCCCATTATCCATCAATTAAATTAATTATCTGAAATAGCCTAAATTCATGTATAGACCCATGGAACAATATAAGTAAATTGACTGAAAAGAACATTCAAAACCCACTAAAAATGCTAAAATTATTACGAAAATTTCAAGGAAAAGCTTTGAAAGTGTTTACAAATAAAAAATTGTCACTGTTACTTTCAATCATATTTGTTTTGACAAGAAAACAAAGTGAAGATGTTAAGTAAACAATTTTAGATAATTTGCACGATGCAATTAACATTGGATACCACGTGCAACATACATGTCCAAAAACTAGTGGGTAAAAAATATGAAATTTTAGAAAATTAAATATATGCTA
Source organism: Capsicum annuum (assembly GCF_002878395.1). Classification (NCBI taxonomy): domain Eukaryota; kingdom Viridiplantae; phylum Streptophyta; class Magnoliopsida; order Solanales; family Solanaceae; genus Capsicum; species Capsicum annuum. The sequence goes on along the minus strand of NC_061111.1, from coordinate 163,222,494 downwards.
ATTGATAAAATATAAGAAGATTTAGCTAGTTGGAATCATCTTCAAATAGTAATACTTTAGAATTTAGTAAAACTCGATGTAACTTCAAATAGAAATTACAAGCCAAACCATTAAATCAATAAGCATTACAATTAAGATAAATTATGATATCTAGAATGTGAACTTCGCAATGCCAATATTAAATTTTTTCCTTGGTTGATGCCTGAACATGAGAGGCTTTCTTCATATATGATCACAAGTTGAGGGAGTACAGTATATTTTCTTGAAAATCCTAAGTCTTTCATTGTAAGTAATGATGAGCTACAATGTTTTTGAAGAAGGAATGACGAATTAGTGATCGGAGAAGGACAATTTAAAAGTACTGTTATTTTCTGTCGTCTTTTCTCTTCCACACCCTTTTTATTTCAACCATGAACTGTTACCTCCATGAAGAGACGATGTAAAATCAACTTTTTTCCCTCCACAATAGGTATTTTCAACTTAATTCCCATTCCTTGATCGAGCATATTTGAATTATCCATAAATACTTTGGGGGTGCGACTCTGGATTTTTTCAGAATATATTGATGTCATTTTCTCAAGAATCTTTAATTAAGTTGTACATGAAGTAAAAAATATTTGAGTGAGGGTAATAGGGTTAGTGTATTTGTATCACCATGAAAATATCATTGAAATAACTAAATAAAGAAATTATTTTTTTATATTTTTTTGTGTACTAACTTTGACTAATCAAATATGAAAATATTGAAATAAAATAAATCTTTCGAATTAAATATCTTTTCATCTTATTTTTGTAAGAGAAAATGTTACTCCATTTAAAAGCTACTATAAAATCTATAAAGTGGATAAAGTGAACCTGAAAGAAAAAACTCAACAACAGCAACAACATACCCAGTGTATTCCCACATAGTGGGGTCTAGGGAGTGTAGAGTGTACGCAGACCATGCCACTATATCAGGTGAAGTAGAGAGGCTATTTTCGAGACACCCCCGGGTTAAAGCCGACAAAAATATAACAAACACAAAACATAAATGAATATAAAGTAGTGCAGTACGCAAAAATAAATTAAATGCTAGCTTTAAGATAATACTAAAACCTATCTATCTGAAATCATAGATATCACTCAACACCTTAAACAAGAAACCTCAGACACAAATAAGGAATGCTCCCCTACTATTATTAATGCACTCCCACCCCCTAAACCTATACCCTAATCTGCGTTCACGACACCTTCTTATCAAGGATTATGTCCTATGTGATCTATAATTGCTCCATATTATGCCTAATCATATCCTTCCAATACTTCTTTGTCCTATCTCCACCCTACCTAAAATCATCCATAGCGAGTGTTTCACACCTCCGCACTGGAGCATCAGATCCCCTCCTTATCACGTGCCCGAAATAATGTAACCTCAATTCTCGGATCTTGTCCTCCACCAAAGCCACTCCCACCTTCTCCCAAATAATCTCACCCCTCAACCAATCTTTCCTAGTATGGATATGCATCTATCACAACCTCCTTATCTCTGTACCTTCAACCTTTGAATGAGGGAGTTCTTAATTAGATAACACTCCGCTCCATACAACCTTAGTGTACTCCACGGGCACTCCTCTAGCCTCCAAGCACCTCCACAGAATCTCCCTAAGAACTCTGTCATAAGACTTCTCAAGATCATTAAACATTATATGCAAGTCCTTCTTCCTCTGGTGAAAATGCTCCACTAATCTCTTCACAAGGTGAATAGCCTTAGTAGTTGAGTGACCTGGCATAAAATTGAACTAATTATTAGAGATACTCATGATCAACTTCTTTCTCAACTTTACCACTCTTTCCAAAACATTCATAGTATGACTCACCAACTAATACCTCTATAGTTGTTGTAACTCTAGATGTCTCCCTTATTCTTATATACTGGAATCATAGTACTCCACCTCCATGCCTCAGGCATTTTTAATACCCTATAAATGATGTTAAATATCCTTATCAACCACTTTAATCCTGCCCTGCCAGTGCTCTTTAAAAAATCCACTGGAATCTCGTCTGGCCCCACCGCCCTACCCTGATGCATCCTATGAATGGCCCCCTTAACCTTCTCATCCTCTATATGCCTACAATAACTATAATCGTGACACTCCTTATATTGCTCTAAGTACCCTAACACAAAACCTTTGTCACCCTTATCATTTAAAAGTTTGTGATAATATGACTATCACCTCTTCCTAATGAGGGTAGCCACAAACAACATTGTACCATCCTCTCCCTTGATGCACTTAACTTGGTCAAGTTCATGAGCCATCCACTCCCTAGCTTTGGTAAGCCTAAAAAACTTCTTATCCCTACCTTCTTCCTCTAAAGACATATACTAGCTCTTAAAATCTATTTTCTTAGCTTCCGTAACCGCTAACTTAGCCTCTCATCTAGCTACCTTATATTCCTCCTTATTCGCCTGCCTCTACTCAACATCTTTGGTCTAAACCAACTTAGCATAAGACACCTTCTTAGACTTCACCTTTCTCTAAACCTCTTCGTTCCACCACCAGTCCCCTCGATGCTTGCTAGATGGACCTCTTAAGACACTAAACACCTTTCTAACAGTCTCCCTAATGTAACTCTCCGTCGTCTCCCACATACTATCCTCACCCGCTCTACTCTCCCATGACACCTGACTCTTTATCTTCTCCCCCATATCCAAATCACTAGCCAAAGTTAAACTACCATACTTAATCTTAGGTCGAGCCTCCACGCTCTTTTTTTTCTGCCCTTAATTAATTACTAATTCCATAACCAACAAACTACGTCGAGTCAAAAAATTCTCAGTTGGTATGACTTTATAGTCTTTACATAACACTCTATTTGAGATGACCCAAACCAGTGCCTTGTCGTAATGGTCATCCCAAATCAAACTAGTACTGGATACCACCCTATTACTCAATCCAACCGATCTATGAATACCTTGAGTCGAATGAATTCCAAACATATTACAAGATAATGTTATTGGATAATCCAAGAGTCTGGGATAGGTCTATATCTGTAACCACTAAAGCGAGTTCAACCACCCGATACCGAATCGATAACCAATACCAACCAAACCCTAATACAAACCATAACCATATGAGTTTCACAATAATAATATATAATCCTAGAATAAAAGAGGATGGAACAACCAATAATATAGTCAATCGGTATCAGCCCCAATACCAATGCCAATAATAAGGCTGACACCTCTACCGATCCCGCCCATACCAACCCATAGTAGTCCCAAAAAAGCCTCTAACCCAAAAGGATACCAAAATTTATTTGGGACATGCCCTCAACCATGGACAAAACCAACATCCATAAATAAACCAAAGTATGAAATAGCATCTTTGAAATTGAGCCTTTCGAAAAGATGAAAGCTCACCACATCAATCCAATAGTCGATCCCAATATCCGAATGCTAAGCAAAATAAATAGAAAGGATAGTTCCCGTATCACGTTAGGATACAGCCGCCCAATGGTAAGTTAGCAGGTGAACACAAGCATAAAATCAGGATAAGGATAAAATAATGCCATTTAACCAATCCAAGTAAACCAACTAAATGATTATAAAACATATATATATATATATATATATATATATAACCATGTTGGGAAAAGAAAACAGGTTTAGAAAGCATTTAGTATGATTAACCTGGGTATCTATAGCTTAATCATCCTTAACCACCCACGGGCTATATGGGTCCAGTGTAACCCCCTGAACAGGCCCCTATGCATGTAGCCGCACGAACTGGAAATATCATAAGAGTAAAGGATTCCCAAGTACACTTCACCCTCCATGATACATATGTACAATGTACTTAAAGGATTCTTGTGTACCTTGTAGTATCATATAAAGTCACCATGGCCTATCCTTTATGTCGGCAAACATGAGTTTCCAGTGTTCATCTGTTGCACTCCCACCCTCACGATTAATTCTAACCAATATAAAGCTCAAGTAACTTTACTTAAGCACTCAACAAGGAATAAAAGGCATTACACTTATAACATGAATAATTCAATAACAGACCAAGACATGATTCAAGAAAACACACTCTCTCAGCGCACAAATGATTGGGATTTGAGCAATATTTATGTTTTCATTGATTTTTCTATTTGAATAATCTGATTGCAAATATTTATGAAATATGGAGCATTCTTTTCTATTTATAGATAGATAATGATTAGGGAAGAAATACAATTTGTCCAAGTGTCCTGACACCGTGTAGTTTGTTACACTAATAGACAAAACTACGTAAGATAGTGACAACTGTATTGAATTCATGAAGACCCAAGGCTATGGTCCTTTGTTGTCAGTTAATCATCAACAAAATAAGTTATAGAAAGTTTTGCCCTTTTTGATGATGACTAACCAACCATATATTTTTGACCATTTGTGTTCATTCATCTCATTCACTCAGAGTGATCACCACAATGTCGATGAATATTCCCCTGGTCATTACACACCATGCTTCCCCCGTCAATATGCCATTATAATTCACCAACATTTAACATATATGCACCTGGTACTTGGTCCCTAATTCATCATGCAACATATACCTCACTTGTTCCTTACCACATGAATTCAGTATTCCTCTTTTAGCATCATTGAAAAGTGATAACCATAAACTAAGAGTAAAATAAGAATAAGTTCGTTAACTCATGTCCACTGGGGCAAGACTATCATGAAGAACAACTTTAAAATTAAGTAAGAGACAAATCAAACACACAAACAAATATTCATTATTATGTAAAAGGTAAGTATCGGTCCAGTGCATAATTTAAATGTTCCAGAGAAAAAGCTACAGGAATTAAGAAAATTTAAACTAGAGATAGACTTGGGAAGTGGGTTTGGAGAAGTAGAGCTATGTTATTTGTAGCATGATAGTGTAAAAATTTCTTGGTTAGATGTCTTATCTCTGTATTCAAGCTAAGAACCTCATTAGTTAAAGTTAAAACTCTATTCTTTAGTTTAATATTCTCCTTTCCAAGCTCTTTAGAGACACTTGGATCCTTATTAGAAAGATGCTGAATTGTCATTTGCAATTTCCTGATCTCTGTATCCTTAGCTGCTGAGTTGAGTTTCAATTTCTCCACTTTTTTGTTGAGCTCCTCTTGAGAGATGTTACCTGATTTCTTTTCCACACAATCAATTTTGATTAGAGTCTTCATTCTAAACAGTTGTATCATAGTTCTAGGAGTTCCATTCTCACAGACAATACCAAAATGATCAAATACTCTATTCAATAAATATCCATAGGGAATGCTATGTTTTCCATTTTTCCCATGAACAACCTTATGTATGTGATCCATCATTAAAGCAGGTAAATTGCTGAACTTAAAACTTCTAAGACACTTCATTTAATGTGTCTGCCATGAACTCTATTGAGGGATGTTGTTTTGTGACAATTCATACATCACTGATAGGAACATCCAAAGTTTTCTCAACTAACAAAACATCAAGACTTACCTTTTTCCATGGAACAAAAATAGTCATCTTAAGTTTGTCTTTAGAAAACACAAATGTAGAATAGAATTGTCATGACCCGAACTAAGGCCCTAGCCACGATGGGCATCCCTAACCATGAAAGCTCGAGAGGCTCTCGGTGGGAATTCGGTTTGTTCAGTTTGATTGTTGAATATCGATTTAGTTTTTTGATTTTCAAATTGAAGAAAATGACAACCATAAGCAAACCAAAATTATATTGATTTGGTTTTATTTTGACAAATTTGGTTCGGTTATTTTAGATTTTTATTTCGATTTTAACGATTAAAATAGTGAACATTTAAAATTGGTGATTTTTCTAGAAAAATAATCATTTTTTCAAACCTATTTTAATTCCCAAATATAATTAATTAAACACGCATGAAATAACCATACATATCAACCTCATTGAGTCATTGTTGTTGGCGTGACAGCGACTACCGACGATAGTGACGAACTGAGTAAACGACTGCCGACTGCCATTGACGATGTAGAAAAGAACTGACAAACTGAGGATACATAATGAACTAACAAACTGAGGATAATTGAGCATCGTTGCAGCCTTCACGTTAATGTTAGGGGCTTAAGCGAAGCAGTATATTAGGATTTAGGGTTACTAAATAATTATAATTTATATATTTATATGTTATATCAGATTATATTATATTTTAGTATATTTACATATATATAAAATATATATATATATTATAATTTATTATTTATATAATTTCAGTTTTTTAGTTTATCCAATTTTTTTTAAGAATCCAAACACCAAATCGTTTAACCAAATTTCTAAAATTTGAAACCGAAACCAATCTGAAAAACTAAAAAACCAAATCAAAATTAAATAGTTCAAATTTTTGGTTTTCTCAGTTTAAACCAAAATATACCCACCCCTACTGAGAGCCCCTCTAACTGGCAATTATAGGCATAATTCATAAACTATAAAAAAGAAAAAAGAAAAAAAGAAACATGGTCATCTAATTATATCAACTAAACAATAAGGGCATAAGTTCATTAAGGCCCAAAACCGTCTAACAAGAGTCTGCAAAATCCCTACTGAAAATTAAAAAAAATATATGTCTAAAATTGGAACAAGGTCTCCAGTCAGATCATGAACTTAAACCAAGTGAAAAACACTCACAAAGAATATGTCCTTCTGAAATGAGGGAGGCTCACCAACACCAAACTTCTGATAATAATCTACTGCTTAGCAGAACTGAGCCTCAAATTCTGAAATATAATGGGTCAATACAAAATATACTGGAATATGAAACAACCCAAAAAAATAATGTGTTTAAACAATTTAGGTGAGAGCATTTCACAATTTTAGTAAGCATAATATAAGTAAAAATACATAGGCATGTTTTAGTGACTTGGAAACAATTCTTGACAACCTTGACTCACTCTTCTATTTCTTCTGAACTAGCCACTACACCCTACAATATATAATTCCATGGGCTATATGGAATCTGCCATTGACTCAGGAGCCAAGCCCCTAATCAAAGTTTTTCACAAGAAGTAGAGTTTTCATAAGTTAGTACACCCCCTTACAGGTATACCGTGGTATCAGCCTTACATGATGTTCTAGTTATCCCCTTTCAAGATAATACCCGTATTGGCAAACCACAGTTTCCAGCAATGAGTCCTTAAACTCAAATGCTTTCTTCGAGTAACCAGCTAGCTCTCTTAAGCCCAATTTTTAGTTCCTTAAAACAATGTTGCACACTTTTGAAACATTCAATACTTATTTTATTATGGGAACGATATCACCAGGTATCATCATACCCTGAATTGTAAGTCATTCATATTTATCATTACATGTCTGTATCCCTTTTTTACTTTTAATCATATCACTAACCACCCAAGGTTTTTAAACTTCAAGTGGGAGGGAGTCATGCTATAGAGTTTTTTTTTGAATTTACATCAGATGCTCTCCGCTCAATAGTACAATCATAAGGTGGCCATACCATATTTGTATTATTCAAAACACATGGAAGTTGTTAATTTGACACAATGAAATATTACCATACGAAAACACCCTCTCATCACACCATAGACAATATCAAATCCATGATCATTAGAAAAGAATTCACTCTTGTGTTTCCTTTAAGAAAAGTTTGGCATTTAAACAACCCATAACACTCTAACTCAAAGATATCATAATGGAAGAGGGAGTTTTGTCATTCATACACTCAATCAAATTTTACAATAATAATGAAAACATATATATACATAGTTATAGTTAATTCCATGAAAAATGGTTCAAGACAACATATATTTTCATCTAAACAATTCCATGATACATACTTTCTGAAACAATATCAAAAGCCCTTCTTTGTGAACATAGTTAGAGATTTTTTTTAAACTTGGTAACGTAATTAAATCTAGTACCATGGAGTTTAGAGTAGTCCTACATACCCATGTACATGAATTAACTCAAAAAGATACATCTCGGGGTCAGGAAGACCAAATTTAAAGTATTTGAATCTAAGAAGTTTGAAAATATGGCCAAGTCCCTAATACTAAGAAAATTTCCAATCCTTAAACTCCCTATGCATGCAACTATGGGATGAAACAAGTCAAAAATATTATAGGGCATTACATTATCCCCCTTTGGGATCATTCATCCTCGAATAATGACTTGGGACATAAACAAGCACGATTTCAAGATCTAAATAAAAAGATAGAAAGTATAACATTTGTACCTTCCATATAATCATTCATGGTTTCAAGGAGATTCTGGTACCTTGTACCTATGTCATCCTCCGACTGCCAAGTAGCTTCCATAACTTTTTGATTCCTACAAAATACCTTAACCTAGGCTATCTCCTTACTTCACAACTTACGAACTTGACAATCTAAAATAGCAATGGTTTATTCTTCATATGAAAATGAGTCTTTTACATTGATTTGTGGAGCAACACAAGAGAATGATCTCCAATACATTTCTTCAACATCGATACATGAAATACAAGATGTACAGAAGTCAGACTCGCAGGAAAATCTATTTCTTAAGCAACTCCACAAATCCTTCTTGTAATCTGATAGGGGCCTACACAATAAGGGTTAAGCTTTTCTTTCGTTCCAAATTGCATGATCCCTTCATAGGGGAGACTTTTAGAAATACCCAATCATCGACCTCAAATTCTAACTCCATTATTCTAACATCTACATAGGACTTTTGGCAACTCTGAGCTGTCTTAAGTTGCTCCCTAATGATTTCACTTTCTCTATCTCTTGATGAACAAGGTCCAGCCCAAACAACCGGGTTTCACCCATTTTATACCACCCAATTGAAAACCTTTATCTCCTTTCATAAAGGCCTTAAAAGGATCCATTTTTATGCTGGAGTGATAGCTTTTATTATATACAAATTATATCAATGGCAATTGATCCACAAAACTACCTTTAAAGTCTATAGCGCAAGCTCTTAACATATCTTCTAAGGTTTAAATGGTGCGTTCTGCTTGCCCATCTGTCTGAGGGTGGAAGGCAGTACTAAGGTTAACTTGGTGTACCTAAACCCTTCTTAAAAGACCTCTAAAACTTAAAAGAAAATTGTGCACCTCAATTAGATATAATATACATGGGAGCCCCATTCAATCAGACTATTTCTTAAATGTACATCTTAGCATAGTCATATACTTAATAATTTGTCGGCATAGAAAGAATGGGCAGACTTAGTCATCCTATCTACAATCACCCAAATGGAGTCATATTGGTTTCAAGATTTTAGAAGCCCTTTAATAAAGACCATGTTGATCATCTCCTATTTCTACATGGGTAAAGCTATCTCTTGGGAAGTATCGCCTGATCTTAAATGTTCTACCTTTACTTGTTGACAATTTGAACACTTAGACACAAAATTAGCAACATCTCTTTTCATGTTATTCCACTAGTAAACCTCCTTATGATTATGATATATTTTATTAGAACCAGGGTGAACAACATACCTGGAAGTGTGAGCTTTATCGAGAATTCTATCTCACAACCCATCAACATTTGGCACACATAGCCTACCTTGGTATCTCAAAAACCTATCTCCTTCAATTTATTATTCCATCACTTTTTGTTGACCAACATCTTCCTTGATATACATCAAAATTGAATCTCTGATTTGTTTTTTCTTAACCTCAGCACATAAGGATGATATAGCTACCTCATGAATGAATACCTCCCCATCTTTAGAATCCAACAGCCTAAATTTGTAAGCCAATTAATATCTTTCACCATATTTCTCTTTCCTTACTCCACATGAGAAAGACTACCCATTGACAATCTACTAAGGGCGTCGGCCATCATATTGGCCTTGATCGAATGATAATGCAGGTATATATCATAATCCTTCAACAATTCTAACCACCGCCTCTACTTGAGATTTAGTTCTTTTAACATGCAAACGTACTGCAAACTTTTGTGATTGGTAAATATATCAACATGCACCCCGTAAAGATAATGTCACCAAATCTTTAGCGCAAATACCACAACCGCTAATTCAAAATCATAGGTGGGGTAATTCTGTTTGTACACTTTTAACTGTCTAGATACATAGGACACCACCTTACCATGTTGCATAAGTACACACGTAAGTCCCACTCGGGAAGCATCGCAATACACTACAAAGTTTTTGTACCCTCAGGAAGAGTCAAAACTTCTGTGATAGTCAATTTTTATTTCAGTGTCTCAACTATTCTATTAAGAGTCAAAGCACAAAAATTTCACCTGTTTTTTAAGTTAATCTAGTAAGTAGAGCACTTATGAAGGAAAAAATCTCTACAAACCTTCTTTAATACCCTACCAAACCCAAGAAACTCTTTATACCAATTGGAGTCATGGTTCTAGGCCATTTTTTCACTACCTCAACCTTTTGGGGGTCAACGTTAATTTTCTCACTAGAAACAACATGCCCCAGGAAAAAAATAACACTAAGCTAGAATTCATACTTGGAAAACTTTGCATACAACTCATAATCTTTAAGAGTCTGAAGGGTGATTAAGAGGTGATTGGTATGATCCTCATCAATCTTAGAGTAAATCAAGGTGTCATCAATAAAGACTATGATGAACAATATAGGAACTAACGAAACACCCTATTCATTAAGTCCATAAGATCTGCAGGGGCATTAGTCAGTCCGATGGACATAACTAAGAATTCATACTGATCATATTAGGTTCAAAAAGCTATTTTTGGAATGTCAACTTCGCTCACCTTAAACTGATGGTACCTCGAACGGAGGTCCATTTTAGAAAAGCATTTGGCACCTTGTAGTTGGTTAAAAATATCATCAATTCATGGAAGAGGGTATTTATTTTTAACTATAACTTTGTTCAGCTGATGGTAATCTATACACATACGGAGGAAGCTGTCTTTCTTGCACACAAAAAGTACTTGAGCACCCCAAAGAGAGATACTAGGATGAATAAAGCCTTTATCAGAAAGGTTTTTTAACTGTCATTTTAGTTCTTTCAATTCTGCGGGAGCCATTCTGTATGGATGAATAGAAATAGGTCGGGTGTCGAGTAATAGGTCAATGCCAAAATCTATCTCCCTATCTAGTGGTATCCCGAGAAGGTCATTCAGAAAGACTTTTGAGAATTCATTAACTACAGGGACAAACTGGAGGGAAGGACTTCCATTGCTAGAATCTTTGACATAAACAAGATGGTCAAACAACCCTTTGATATGAGATTACGGGCTCTAAGATAAGATATGAATTTCCCTCTAGGGGTAAGAGCATATCCTTCCCACTCTATCACTGACTCATTAGGAAAAGAGAAGGTGACTTTCTTGGTTCTATAGTCTAAGGTAGCATAGCATGAATGGAGCCAATCCATTCCCAAAATAATATCAAAATCAATCATGCCCAGCTCAACAAGATCAATAATAGTATCATGATGAAGAATGGATACCACATAATTTCTATAAACTCTCCTAGCCACAATAGAATCATTGACAGGAGTAGAAACAAAAAAGGGTTCAAAAATATTTTTAGGTTTAAAACCAAAACTAATTGCCACATAAGGGGTCACATAAAATAAAGTAGACTTAGGATCAAGTAGCACATACATATCATAGGCAAAAATTTGTAACATACCTATAACAAAATTTGGCGAATCCTCTGTATCATGGCGGTTAGATAAAGCATGTACCCTATTGTGACCACCTCCAGTATTAGAAATGGTACCCTTAGGTGGAGAGATATGGAATTTTCTTAGGTCTTCATTCCTTGGGGAAGGTCCTTCTAACAATAGCCATTCCGACCACACGCATTGCACACTTTACCACTGATAAAGCACCACCCTAGGTGATTCTTTCCATAATTTCCACAATGAGGATATGACCTAAAAGGATGAGTCATATTATCGTGGGACTGAGTACCCTAATCTCTAGGACTATCCCCCAAATGGAACGGCTACTCACCCAGAGGCCTGGGTGAAGGTGCATATGCTGAAGATAGAGCATTTCTCCAAACTTTCTTATTGGACCACTTCTGGTCTGACCTGCCACCTTGTTGTTAACTGGCATGCTAACCTATAAATCTAGATCTATTTGCTTTCCTTTCCTTCTCCCTTACCTCAACTAGTCTCTTCTTTATCTCTTTTACTTTTTGCATATGCACCAATAACCTGGAGAAGTCCATGTCCTTATTCAACATTGGTCCCTTACATTCTAATACTAGATCATCTGAGAGACCATATGTGAACTTTCTTATACGGGCTCTCATGCTTCCCACTAACTCTGGAGCATAACGAGACAACTGAGTGAACTTTAATGTATACTATTTGACACTCATCTTTCCTTGTTTTAGATTCATAAATTCCTCGGTCTTTTCTTCTCTTAGTTCTTAGGGAAAGAAATATTCCAGGAAAGCTTCTACTAACTCACCCTACACAGAAGGTTTAACATCACCACCCTTAAAATTCTTCCACTCATTATACCACTGGTTAGCTACATCCTTCAATTGATACGCTGCCAACTCAACCCTTCAACTTTATTAGTATGCATAACTTTGAAAATTTTCTATATTTAATCAATAAACCCTCGGGGGTCCTCCTTAACCTTTCTGCCAATAACGGTAGGTAGGTTCAGCTTCATGAACTGACTAACCTGAGTAGATTCAGATAAACCAGGCAAAGAATTCACATCTTTTGCCCGACTAGTCTGAGAAGCTACAAGCTGAGCAATCATATGGATGGACTATCGAAACTCAACATTCGATACTTTTCCTTGAAGAGGTTGGGTATGGTTAACATCAATTTATTGAGACTGAGGTGGACTCATTAGGACTGGAAGAACTCCCAGAGTAGTAAGAAAATCTAAAGTATGAGCTCTATTACGAGTCTGCATCCCATGAGTAGGGCGGACATCATCAACATGGGTGTTTTGATCATTTGATCTATGGGGAGGCATGTTAACTCTCTCAAACATAGAAACTCATGAGTTAGGGGACATACAAACTCTAAATCACAAACTAAGACATGAAGAAAAGAGAGACATTCCTAAATGCCTAGTAGCTTCCTACTTATAGTGTGGTGCACTACATACCCATAAAAAGGAATCTACCCTATGCGACATCGTAGACACCCTAAGACCATGAACCATGTTCTGATACCAACTTTGTCACACCTGAACCAAGGTCTTTATTGCAATGGGCATCCTGAACCACGAAGGCCCGAGAGCACCTTTAACTGCCAATCATATGCATAATTCATAACTTAAAAAAATGTGAAAAACAAAATGGAAATATTGTCATCTGATTATTTAAACTAAAGAATATAGTCATAAGTTCAATAAGGCCCAAAACCATCCAATAAGAGTCTAAAAAATCTCTACCAAATACTAAATACAACATCTATCTAAAATCGAGACAAGGCCCCTGATCAAACCATAAACTAAAACCAAATGCAAAACATTCACTGAGAATAAGGCGTTCCAAAATAAGGGAGGCTCACAAAATCCAAATGTCTGATAATGATATACTACTTAGCGAAACTTCGGGACTGAGCCTCAAATCCTGAAATATAGAGGGTTAATACAAAATATACTGGTATGTGATACAACCCCAAAAAATAGCATGTGCTTAAAAAATTTAGGTGAGAGAATTTTACAATAATAGTGAACATAATATAAGTAAAAATATATGTGCATGTTGTAGTGACTTGGAAATAATTCTCGACAACCTTGACTCACTTTTCTATTTCTTTAGAACTAGTCGGTACACCCTAGAATCTATAATTCCATGGGCAACATGGAATGCGCCACTAACTCGGTGGTCAATCCCTCAATCCATGTTTTCCGCAAGAATTGGAGTTTTCCCCTTATAGGTATACCGTGGAATCACCCTTACATGATATCCTAGTTATTCCCCTTCAAGATAATACCCGTATCGATAAGCCACGGTTTTCAGCAATAATTCTTTACACTCAAATACTTTCTTTGGGTAACTAGCTATCTCTCTTAAGTCCAATTTTTAGTTCTTTAAAATCATGCTTCATACTTACAAAACATTCAACACATATTTTATTAATGGCACGTTATTACAGGGTATCGTCATACCCCAATTTGTAAGTCCTTCATATTTATTATAACATATCTATTGCCCTTTTTACTTATCATCATATAACTGACCACCCACGATTTCTAAACTTCAAGTGGGAGAGAGTCATGTTATAGAGTTTCATTTGAATTTACTTCAAAATAATCTCTTCTCAATAGTATAATCATAAGGTGGACATATCATATTTGTATTATTCAAAACCCGTGAAATTTTTTAATTTGACACAATGAAAGATTACCATATGAAAACACCCTCTCATCACATAATAGACAACATCAAATCCATGATCATTAGAAAAGAATTCACTCTCACATTTTCTTTATGAAAATTTGGGCATTTAAACAACCTACAACACTCTAACTCAAAGATATCATAATGGGAGAGGGAGTTTTGTTATTCATGCTCTCAATCAAATTTTACAATACAAATTAGAACATATATATAGGTAGTTATAGTTCAATTCCATGAAAAATGGTTCAAGAAAATATATATTTAAATCTAAACAATTCCATGATACATGTTTTTCAAAAATAAAACATCAAAAACCATTCTTTTTGAACATAGTTATAGATTTTTTAAAACTTGGTAAGATCATAAAATCTAGGCCCATGGAGTTTAGGGTAGTCCTACATACCCCTGGACATGAACCAACTAAAAAATCTACATCTTGGGGTTGTGAAGACCAAATTAAAAGTCTTCGAATCTAAGAAGCTTGAAAATATGGCTAAGTCCCCAATTCTTAGAAAATTTCTAGGCCTTAAACTTCCTATGCGCGTAGCTATGGGCTGAAACAAGCCCAGGATATTATAGGGCATTACAAGAATTCCCTGACTACCTCATCAAAGATTGTGGGAACGGGTTCCTTACATAATATGGATCCATTTCTAATGTTTAACAAGCTCAACTAATTTCACCATGCTTGATTTTGTTAATACACTTGAGTCAAAAACCCTCCCACTCAGTACTTTTTGATCTCTTAAGAACCTATTTCTAACTTCCTTGGGCATAAGATTACTTTCTTTCTCCCTTATAGTTATTTTTCTCTTTTTGGGACTAGGTCAATCTAAGTTTGCTGCTTTATAGTAGGACCCCTAAATTTCACTCTAGAACTTCTGATTTTTATATTGACATCTTAAATCTTAGGATCAAACAGACTCTTTTTTGGTTTTTTTGATAGCAAGATGAGATTTTCATCAACCCAATCATGAAATTTCATTACACAATCATAAATATCATGTGTTTTTAGGGATAAATCTTTATTAATGTGTTTGTGTTTGGAAAGATGGGATGACTTAATTTTGTTGACTCTTTTAATGAAGGAAGATTCTTAGATAACAAAGTATTATGAACAAGATCAACCATTTTCTTAGGAATTTAATTCACTTGAGATTTATTCATGTGATATTCTGCTAAAGATGGAAAGAAAGAAGCAGACATGGAGTTCCGAAGAAGGTTTGAGAGTGGGATTTTATTTATACAGAATTTTGAGGACATGACATGTTTTAGGGTTGGTGCTCCTTTGAAAAAAAAAGTAACCACAAATATTAAAAAGGAATTAAGGTAACATATTCATACAACGATCGGCTTTTGAAGGAGCGAGAAGAGATTAAATTCAATTTAAGGATTACTCACTTTTTTTGTATAAGAGAAATTTCTTACACAGAGAGAGACACGAATTTTTTCGTCAAAAAAAATTATTATTCATGATACTAACCTAATAGATGGGACCCGGTCTCTCTCTTTCTTGAATGAATCCATAAAATTTACAAGTCACGTCTGTCCTCTTACAAAGTTATTCCTATGTATATATACCTACAATGGTATGATACTGAGTTAGACCAACAAGTACATACTTTATCAAGGATACCTCTCTCCTGATCATGGAAATTTTTAAGGGGAAAAACTAATTCATCTAGTAGGTCAGGTTATTTTGATCAACCCCACCCTCAACCTGTTCTTCATAAATTGTACCTTATGAAGAGCCGTAGAAAAGATTTCTATTTGATCTTTAGTCTTGTAAAACTTCATGCAAACAGCTCCCTTGTTAACATTGTCTCTCAGAATGTAATGTCTTGCATCAATATGCTTGGTCCTATAATGATGCATTGGATTCTTGGTCATATTGAGAGAACTTGTATTGTCACACATCAGAGGGATGGTGTTTGATATAATCCAAAAGTCCTTTAGTTTCTGTTTGATCCATAATAATTAGGCAGAACATGAAGCTACAACCACATATTAAGATTTAGTAGTATATAAAGAAATTGAATTCTGCTACTTAGAACCCCAGGATATTAAGGAAGAAGATAAAAAATGAACCATTCTTGAGGTACTTTTTATATCTACCAGATATCAAGCATATCCTACCATAACAAAACTGTCTCTAGAATGATAGTACAAGACAAGGTCCCCTATATCTTTCAGATACCTTAGAACTTTTTTTGCAACTTTCAAAGAAGACTTCTTAGGACAGCCCTAAAATCTTGCACAAATTCTATACTAAACACAATATATATCCTACTTGCAGTGAGATATAGTAAGGATCCAATAATACCTCTATACATGGTCTCATTAACTAAGGTACAAAATTCATCATTATCCATCTTGGAACTGGATCTAATTAGAGTTTTAATTGGCTTGGCATCTCTCATTTTTTATTTCTTTAGTAGATCCTTGATGTATTTCTCTTGACATTGTTCAATTGAGAAATTTGCTTGATCTACAAACCTAGGATGAAACTCAGTTCAACCATCATGCTCATTTAAAATTCACTCCCTATTAGCCTTGCAAACTCTTCACCCAGGGATTCAGAAGTAGCTCTAAAGATTATATCATCAACATATATTTGAACAATAAGTAAGTTATTACATCTGGACTTTAAAAAGAAAGTATTGCAAATTTTTCATCTTTTAAAGCCATTTTCAAGAAAAAACTTTAAAAGTCTCTCTTACCAAGACCTAGGTTCTTGCTTCAACCCAGAGAGCTTTGTCCAATTTGACTACAGGATGAAGAAAATTTGCATCTTCAAAACCTAGAGAGTGTTTAACATAGACTTCTTCTTTTATGTTTCCATTTAGAAAATCACTTTTGACATCTATTTGGAAGATTTTAAACCCCATATAGGCAACAAAAGCAGTAAGAATCCTAATAGCCTCTATCCTTGCTATAGCGGCAAATGTCTTATCATAATTATTTCCTCCCTCCTAGTTTTAGCCTTGAACAACTAGACTTGCTTTATTTCTGTTGATTGTTCCTTGTTCATCCTTCTTGATTTGTACACCTATTTAGTTCTAATATTTTTTCTGTTAATTGGTCTAGGGACCAGGTGCCATACTTTACTTCTTTCAAATTGCTGAAGCTCCTTCTGCATTGCAATGATCTGGTTAGCATCTTTTAGAGCTTCTTTCATATTTTTAAGCTCAATTTGGGAGACTATTGCTGATTGCCATGAAATTTTTGGCTTTTGCTCTTATTTTCACTACATATTCAAAGGGTATGGTTAGATTCTCAAGTTGATGAGAATATTTGTGCCTCTAGTTTAACCTTTTGAGATTAGTTCCGCTTAGACCAGATCCCTGTGAATTTTGACTAGTCCATTCTTGGTATTCTTCTACTAGAGGTGGGTTCTATGACTGTGATCCTTAATCACCATCACTTTCATCATTCTCATCTTCATCATTTAGTCCTTGACCATCATCTTCAGTAATGTCATCTCTTTGAATAGGAATGGGTTCTTCAATTTCTAAATCTTCACAATCACCTAGATTCATTATTTTTCTTGACTCATCAAAGAATACATGCACAATTCCCTTAACACACAGAGTTCTTTGTTGAAATCTCTGTATTCTTTGCTTGTTGAAGAATAGACCACAAATACTGCTTCATCACTTATAGAGTCAAACTTTCCTAGATCATTCTTCCTATTTTTTAGAATAAAGAATTTGCACCCAAAAGGTCTAAAGTAGTCAAGCTTAGGCTTTCTATTGAACACAAGCTCATATAGGGTCTTATTGAGGAGTGATCTTATCAAGCACCTATTTTTCACACAGCAAGTAGTATTTATAACCTTATCCCAAAATTTCTTTGGAAGCCTACAATCAATCAACATTATCCTGGAAATCTCTCTGAGGGTTCTGTTCTATCTTTTAACAACTCCATTTTACTGAGAAGTCTATGGAGCATATAAGTTATGACTAATTCCATTGTCAACACAGAATCCTTTAACTTGGGAGTTCTCAAAATCTGTTCCATGATGAGATATGAATTGAGAAAATCGTATAATTTAGCTTCATTGGAATTTTTTTGCAGAAGTAACTAGGACCTCATAGGTTTCATCCTTTTTTCTCGAGAACATTGTCCAAGTGAACCTTGAGTAGTCATCCACAATCACAAACACATACTTCTTCCCTTCTCTACTTTGGATTTTTACTGGTCCACAAAGATCCATATGCAATATCTCAAGGGATCTAGAAGTACTTACCTGATTCTTCAACATAAAGGAAGACCTAGTTTGTTTGCCCTTAACACAGGCATTACAAACATTGTTGTCTAGAAATTTCAACATTAGTATGCCACGTACCAGGTCCTTCAAAATAAACTTGTTCAACAAAGAGGAACTTACATATACATAGTCTCGAACCTTGACCCGACCCCAGCCCCAAACCCAACCTATGACATGACCTTACTCCATCATCTATCACCCCAGCCACATACAAAAGGATATGATAGAAGAGAATAAAAAAAAAGACACAAAAACATGACAAGAAATAAGGGTAGGACTAAAAACAGCTAAATAAGCAAACAAAAACCAGCAAGCAGGATTGATACTCAAAAGTAACCACAAGCACTATACTACCTACCATAAATATAAGTATCCTAATACAAAACACCTACTAATTTATGGAGAAACCGAATCCAGTAATCCTATCGGAACAATCAAGAAAACCAAATAACAAACAAGATAAACTAGAGAAAAATAAAATGTGCGCACCCGATACTGTGAGCAGACGAACTGATGGATATTTTCTTGATTGTTTGGTCGAATTCTGTAAAATTGGTGAAAAAATTGGTCATCAAAATTTACTGCTGCCACCTTTATACTACTGCTGGTGCCACGTCCTTCTAATTTGTCACCAGCAACTGTGCTGGCACTTCAATATTTTATTCCTATTGCACACTTGTAAAGTGTGGCCTAAAATAATAAAAAGTTTGGCCTTTGATAAAAGGCTATACTTTCGGACTTTAGGCAACACTTTTTGGGGGTGGCCTAAAGAGGCGTAAAATTTGATCAAAGGATACACTTTTCAAATGTTTCCATATCAGCTATATTTAAAAAGCGTGGCCATAAAGGGATATAGACCACACTTTGCATCTTGTCATTGGTAACACTTTTATTTGATAAAGCTATACTTATTAAGTGTTGCCTTTTTTCTGCTATTGGGAACACTTCACAAGTGTATCCTTTTGTAGCACCTCTATAACAACACTAAAAAAATGTTGCCTTTGTTTTACTATTGGGCACACTTCATAAGCCTAGACTTTTGTAGCACCTCTAAAACAATACTCAAAATACATGGGCTTTTCTTTATTACTAGCCACACTTCAAATCGTAGTCTTTTATACATCCTCTATGACAACACTTGTAAAGTGTAAGCATGATTTAGCCCCACTTTTGAAGTGTAGCAATATTGCCTAAAATTTGATACTTCAAGACACATTTTACAAAAATGGCATTAGGCATATAAAATTTTAGTACGTAATTTCTGGTTGAAAAGTAATTATTTTGATCGAAATGTATACATAACTAAGAACATTACATAAACATACATATTTATATATAACCTCACGCATCGATTAGCTAATAAATAATTGAAGTGCATAGATTTGATTTTTAAAAAAATATGTCTTTTACATACTTATTAGAAAACAATATAATAAAATTTTGTACCAAGATCCGCACAAAACAAAATATATCACTACTTACTAGATATTAGAAGTATCACTACTATGACATAGTTTCTTTCGCACCTTGATGCATTTTTTTCATGTTTGTTCATCTTCAACTACTACTACATCCATATATCTACTCATTGCAACTGTTACAACAAGGTTATACTTCTTCTGTGTTGGCCTGCAAAGATCAGTCATTTGACCATGAACACCAGGAAATAGATGCTTTAGAGTTTCAACTGCTTGAGACAATCTAGCATCTCTCTCATTTTCATATCTCTTAGCCTTCAATTTACGTAGTTGGTCTTCTACTTCATCGAGTCATTTGCACAAATTGTTATGTTTATCTTTTTTAATAGAAAGATATTTCAAGTTATTTACATAAACCATAAGTAAATTAAAATGCAGTTACTTGCACTTCCATATGGCCAGAAGATATTAAATAAGGAAATAAGTCATGGTATCCAGTAACATGTATCACAAATTAATTTGACTAACCTAGAATGTTGAAGTTTATTTTTCCTCTCGCATTGTTCTTCTGTCACCAGTTTTAGTTATTTGTCATGCTTCTTAATTATATCAAAAATTTTCTTCAACGTTCCTTGCATCTATTTCTCCTGAGACTCACGCTCATGCTTCCAATTTTGAAGCTGCTAAAGATTTTCTATTAGATTCTTTTGATCATCAATATCAACAAGGTGCTGCCTATCAAAGACCTCTTTCTCATATCTTAGTTTCACAGTTTTCATGCCTGCTTCCTCATTGCTGTAAAACCAAAACAACAAGGCTTCAAAAAATAAAAACTAGCACTCGATTATTTAGATAGATGAAGAAAATTTATTTAGAAAAGAATATATAAAATGTAGATCATGTGCCAATGAAACGATTCCATGCTTTCACCTTTTGCCTATGTCTAGGAAATCTGAGAGAGAAGATGACAATGTAAAAGTAGTTGTTGAGCCCATAACAGTCCATATAATGGCATACTCTTCAATGCTTACTTTATTTAAATACCAGCAAGTGTCATCTGCATTAAGATGTACCATATGAACATATATTACAACAATTTAACTAAAATAAGAATGGGTATTTTAAGAAAAGCACACCAGTTTAAACAAAATCACAAAATGTTGTATTCAGATTATTGTAATACCCTGATTCACTGAACTGGAATGCTACACGGTGCTCATGAACCCAAGGGACCACAGGCTAACCCATGACTGATATTTGTACCTGTATACTGCAAATCATGATATAATAATGCAGAATACATAGAACTATAAGGCCATAAGGTTCAACTGAATACAATCATGTGGGTGAAAATACCCAAAACAACTCAATCTAAATGTAAATCTGAACATAAATTTGAAAGCCTCTAAACTATCTGAATAAGGAGTTGAAGGAACATGTCCCCAACTAACTCCGTAAAACTGAACTGAAGAAATAAATAATGAATCAAATCATATTTTCCTCGAATCAATGAGGACTCACTATGTCTCTACGACTGGAATGCTACCGCTACTGCTGGGCTAGAGCTCGTGTCTTGGAACCTATGGTGTAACATGAAAAGAAAGAAGTAAAGTGCAAATGTGTCAGTATAACTGGAGTACTGAGTCTACGAGGAAGGTAGGTTGAACATAAAGGGTTTCATGCATGAATAACACTGACTGGCTAATACGAACGTGGGAATGAATTCATGATAGCATGACCTGTAAGCTAATACATGGTTTAATGATAACTGTCATGGCTGATACTAAAACTGATAATGGATGACTGTATCTGACAGTTCTGTATATATTAAAATCTAAAGAATACCTTGAGTTCTTTTACTGAGACTGATACTGAAACTGTGATAAGTAGTGTTTAACCGACATGCCCCATGTATGTCGTTATGGCTAAGCTGGGGTCCAATCTCTGCCCCAACTGGAGGGGTGTCAATACCGTGCCACGGGTAAGGATAACCTGTGAGTCACCCTTATCTGGTGGGTACTCAATGAGAACGGTGGGAACCCTCAACTAACGGGTTAAGCCACCTCATCAACCAAAATCTGATAGGTTAAGATGTCTCAACCTACGCTGCCTACATATTTCTAGAACACAAGGATGACTACTAAGAATCATACCCTAAACTGGCGGGTGGGTTCCCATCCTTGGGTTTACTCGGTGCTAACATGTACTCCCATATGGAGGGACTAGACATGAATAACTGATTGCGCATAACTTAATCTTACTAAATTCCGTTGACTGGCGAAATATTACTCATATCTGACAAATAACTAAGATCATGAGGTTTTCCTAGACACTTGACTGATTGAAGTCTATGGAATCATAACTTGAGTTCAGATATCGTGAAACATGACATAGATCTAGGCACACAGCTATAGTTTTCAGGTACAAGTACCCCCAGGACTTGATGGAAGGAAACTGACACACATGACTGACTTGATCATAAGAGTAGAGTCTATAATTTATAATATCATAAGTAGGGATCTCATACTAAGCATGGTTATCAACAATGTATTTCATGGAGAGGATTTCATATCACATGGAAGTACTTGCACAATCTTAATATAATGTTCATTGCATAATCATATTGGCAACACATAATAGCATGGAAGTTCATGTGGATTGCATGGTTATCATACATCTTGTTCATAAGTAGGATTTGCAAGTTAAAATAGCATAATATCATAAGAATAGTTCATGAGTATTCCAACAACATTTACAAGGCACATTATCAACATAGAAGTCATTGGAATGTAAGGGCATATCATGAATCTTTTACTTAGTCACAATTTAGCTATATTGCATGATTTCTAGTTTCTTAGGTATTTTATCAAACACCTTACATGCACATCTTAAGCATAGGTGAAATCATCAAATTATACATCATGAACAACCAAATTTACATGTTTCCAACTCATATGATATCATGAAATTAAAAAAAACATATAAAGATTCCATCTTGGGAATCACCCAATATCAACAATATGATCATCAACACCCAACAATATAAAAATCATACTTTATAATGAAAAATAAGGTTTTTGAGCTTTATGGATGAAAAGGATCCGTAAATCAACTCATGCATACCTTAGAAGGAAGATTCTTGATGATTGACGGAGGAATTTCCTTGAAATCGGATCTTTAAGCTTAGTTACGCAACCCTAGTTGTTTTTCTCCTTTAGTGATCTTGGATGATGAGCTTTGAGATGATAATAGGGTTATAATATATTTAGAAGCTATATATTTCGTAGGGTTAAGTTTAGGGATGTGTAAGGAGTGTTAAAAGACTTATTACCCTTAAAATAACTCAAAACGGAGTATTTTTTGGCACCTGGAACTGACTTAGGCGGTGCCCAAGTGATTGCCTAAGCTAGGTTGGGCGGCGCCTAACCAATCGCCTATCCTTACAGTCTCTCATAAAAATAGGCATAACTTTTTGCTCGGGTATTAGATTAAGGCAAAATTGGTATCGTTGGAAAGATGATTCAATTCTCTACAGTTTGGTGGGTCTAAATCAGAAAAATCCCACATTAACATCGAGTTATACTCATTCAAATATGACCCTTGAAAAATTGAATACTAAAACTTGATGGATTCAAAAACTCTTAGCTTGTATTACCTTAAGTGACTCGTATGAACATGCTTAATGCATCATAAGCTATCCTATCACTAGGATATTCATTGTAAGTCATGTACTCAAGTAAGAATCACAGGATAGGATATTTCATACGTAGGAATACTTATTCACTTTCTAGCTTAGAAATATGCGGGGTATTATAATATCTCCCCCTTGGGAATATTCGTCCTCGAATGAGAATTTACTGAGAAGGGATACAAGATAATAGTTACTAAACTGAACATGAAGAACTGAAACTTGATCTCATGACTGACATGCTAAACATACTGAACTCATGTATATCAGATGCACGGACAACTGACATATGAATGCATGACTGAGTATGAAATGGTTAATAAGTACTAAGTTTATACTAGAAACATGAACGCAAAACTGAATAAGATTAAGGAGAACTATTACGTTGAGCTTGATCTGATTTGGCGGGGAAGAGGTGAGTATACTTGGTATGCGTATCTGCTTCTTCTTCCCAAGTAGCTCCCTCATGAGACTGATTTTGCCAAAGAACCTTGATTAGAGGGACTTCTTTGTTCCTCAATCTACGAGTCTGATAATCTAAGATTTCAACTGGAATCTCTTCATAAGAGAGGTTTTTCTGAATGTCGATGCTCTGAATAGGGAAAACAACTGCTGGGTCACCTATGCACTTCTTTAGAAAAGAGATATGGATGAATGGATGGACTGAGGCTAGATCTGAAGGCAACTCAAGCTCATATGCTACCTTGCCGAAGCGATAAAGAATTCTGAAGGGACTGACATACCAGAGACTGAGTTTCCCTTTCTTGCCGAACCTCTTACTCCCTACATGGGAGAGATCTTAAGATAGACATAGTCATTGACCTCGAACTCAACATCCTTTCTAGGAATATCTGCATAGGACTTCTGTCGGCTCTGAGTAGCTGGGAGTCTCTCTCTGATCAACTGAACTTTCTCTAAAGCGTTGAATACTAAGTCAGGACCTATGATTGAGGCCTCACTAAATTTGAACTAACCAATCAGAGATCTATATCTCCTACCATAGAGAGCTTCGAATAGAGCCATCTGAATACTAGAATGATAGCTATTGTTGTATGCAAACTCAATCAAAGGCAAGTGGTCATCCAAACTTCCCTTGAAGTCAATTACATACGCCCTTAGCATATCTTTAAGAGTCTGAATAGTCCTCTCTACTTGACCATCTGTCTGAGGATGAAATGCTTTGCTGAGATGGACTTGGGTACCGAGACCCTTTTAGAATGCTTTCTAAAAGTGAGAAGTGAACTGGGTACCTCTGTCTGAGATGATAGATAGTGGAACACTGTGTAACCTGACTAACTCCCTGATATAGTGTTTGGCATAATCCTCGGCTTTTTGATTCTAAACCGACTCTTTGAGGTTGATAAGGCTAGGATCCCTGTCTTTTTTCTCTTTTACGTTAGAAACTAGAGATGACTCTGAACTACTATGAACACATCCACCACCCTCTGGAGAATCAACTAAGCGAACGCCTAGTCTAGCAAGCTGATGGATCTCCTGAGCCATCTTTTTCTTACTATCCTCAACGTGAGAAATACTACCCATGGAGACTCGACTGAGAGCGTCGGCCATAAAATTAGACTTTCTCAGATGATAAAGAACACTCATATCATAATCATTCAAGAGCTCTAACCACCTTCTCTGGCAAAGATTGAGATCTTTCTGGAAAAAGACATACTGGAGTTTTTTATGGTCTGTGAAGATACTACATGAACTCAATAGAGATAATGCCTCCAAATCTGCAAGGAAAAAACTACCGCTGCTAACTCAAGATCATGAGTAGGATAATTCTTCTCATGTGGCTTTACCTGTCTGGAGGCATAGGCTATGACCTTACCATGCTGCATGAGGACACAACCTAAACCCACTCTGGATGCATCACAATAGACTACAAAACCATCTGAACCATCTGGAATAGCTAGAACTGGAGCAGAGGTGAGTCGAGTCTTCAACTCTTGAAGGCTCTTCTCGCATGAATCTGACCACTGAAACTTAATCTTCTTCTGAGTTAATCTATACATGGGAGATGCAATAAAAGAAAATCCCAGCCAAACCCAAGAAACTCCTAATATCTAATGGAGATACGGGTCTGGGCCAGTTTCTTACTGCCTCAGTTTTCTGAGGATCTACTCTAATTCCATCATCAAAAATAATATGGCCAAGGAATGCTATTGATCTTGGCCAAAATTTGCACTTTCTGAGCTTAGCGAATAATTGGTGATCCCTGAGAATCTAAAGAACAATCCTGAGATGGTCTACATGATCACGCTCTGTGCGAGAATAGACCAGAATATCATCTATGAAGACTATGACAAACATGTCCAAGTACTGCTTGAACACACGGTTCATCAAATCCATAAAATCTGTAGGGGCATTGGTAAGACCAAATGACATGACTAAAATTCAAAGTGACCATACCGAGTACGGAAAGCTGTCTTCGAAATGTCACATTCTTAACTCTGAGATGATGATAGCCTGATCTGAGGTCTATCTTGGAGAAGTAACTGGAACCCAGAAGTTGGTCAAATAGATTATCAATACTGAGAAGAGGATATCTGTTCTTGATCGTGACCTTGTTGAGTTGACGGTAATCAATACACATCCTAAGAGAACTGTCTTTCTTGTGCACGAATAATACTAGCGCACCCCATGGGGAAATGTTGGGTCTAATGAAGCCCTTATCTAAGAGATACTTCAACTGATCTTTTAGTTCCTTGAGTTCTGTTGGTGCCATTCTGTATGGCGGAATAGAAATAGGTTGAGTATTCCAAAGAAGGTCTATGCCAAAGTTTATTTCCCTTTTAGGAGGAATGGCTGAAAGATCTTAGGAAAACATCTGAGTATTCATTAACAACAAGGACTATTTTGAGGCTGGGAGATTCAGAACTAGAATCTTTAACATGCACGAGATGATGCACACACCCTTTAGAAATCATTTTCCTTGCTCGAAGGTAGGAAAAAAGTTGACACCTGAACGCCGAAATGTTACCCTTCCACTCTAGGAAGGGCTCATTCGGGAACTAAAACTGACCTATCCTGTTTATGCAGTCGACTATGGCATAGCAGGAATAAAGTTAATCCATGCTGAGAATGACATCAAAATCAATCATCTCTAACTTCACTAAATCTGCTGACATAGATTTCTAAGTTATCATAACTGGGCAGTTCCTGTATACCCATCGGGCTAGGATGGTTTTACCCACTGGGGTAGAGAATGAGAAGGGTTTTTATAGGACTTTAGGACTGATTCTAAAATCGCCTGCTATGTATGGAGTAACAAAAGACAAAGATGCACCTGGGTCTAGCAAAGCATAAACATGTACATGGAAAATTTGTAACGTACCAGTAACGACATCAGGTGAATTTTCCTGATCCTGCTGAGACTGAAGAGCATAGAGACTGTTTGGGCATTGCCCACTGAAAGCATTGGAAATGGCATCTTACTAATTCGGGCGACTGGAGTGAGCTGTAGAATGATTTTGCTGACCTTGAAGACTTGACTGCAGACACTTCCTAATCCTGTGGCCTGGCTTGCCACAACCGAAACAAAAATCACTACCGGCTCTGCAAATTCCCTTGTGGTTCTTACCATAAGTTTGACAAAGTGGATTTGTTCGGGCATTACTAACACTGCCCCGAGATTTAGAGCTTGGCGCTTTGTCTCTATTGCCATCTCTGAACTTTGGCACTAGAGTGCTGGCAGAGGAAGGATCTGGAACAGATGTGTTAGAGCAAAACTGTGAACGGTTTCCTCCATCTGACTTCGGGTGAGCAAAGTTGAAATTACTTGACCTTGCTCTCTTGTTCTGCCTCTCCCAAGTCTTAAAATTCTGCTCTTCTACTTGCTGGGCATGGGTCATAAGTCTGGCAAAGGTCATATCACCGATCAGTATCGCAGACCTACACTCATTTACCATACTACCATTGACCCTGACACGAACTTGCTCATCTTAGCTCTGTTGTCTGCAACCACATAAGGAGCATACCTGGCTAGCTGAGTAAATCTAAAAGAATACTCCCTAAGCATCATATTCCCCTACCTGAGGTTGATGAACTCAAGAACTTTGGCTTCCCTGAGCTTTTGGGGAAAGAATCTATCTAAGAAGGCCGTGACAAATTCCTCACACTTGATAGGGCCTGTATCATCTATCCTCTCAGACTTCCACTATTTGTACTAATCATAAGCAATATCTTGTAACTGGTAGGCGGCTAACTCAGCACTCTCAATAGAAGTAACACCCATTATGTCAATGACCTTCTGGATTTGGTCAATGAACTCCTAAGGGTCCTCATCAGACTTAGACCCATGGAAAGATGGAGGGTTCATCTGGGTAAAGTCCCGAACCCTAGCTGCTTTAGGATTGGCCAGAATTACTGGTGGCCGTTCAATTTACGCATCCATGGACTGAGCAAGTGTGATAAATATGGCTCTAAACTCTTAATGGGAAACATGTTTGCCCAAAGGATCTTCAGGCTGAGGAGCTGGCTGGTTTCTTCTCTTTGGGGCCATGGTCTGGAATAAGAGAAGAATGGATTACACTGAGAGTTTAACTTGTGATTTTGCTCACTAGCATGAAATGAATAATGAATAAAGGGGATTGTTCCTAAAACATCTTATAGCCTCCCGCACATAAATGTGGCGCGCAACACACCCATATACAAGACTCTACTAGATGCGACTTTCAGACTTCCTAGGACTCTATTGAACCTTAGGCTCTGATATCAAGTTTGTAACACCCT
The DNA here is from genome assembly GCF_002878395.1 of Capsicum annuum. NCBI lineage: Eukaryota > Viridiplantae > Streptophyta > Magnoliopsida > Solanales > Solanaceae > Capsicum > Capsicum annuum. The sequence continues at coordinate 163,194,090 of NC_061111.1, read as the reverse complement.
GATTCGCTGAACCGGAATGCTACATGGTGCTCATGACCCCGAGGGACCACAAGCTAACCCATGACTAATATCTGTACCTGTATACTTCAAATCATGATATAATAGTGCAGAATAAATAGAATTGTAAGGCCATAGCTTCAACTAAATACAATCATATGGGTGAAAATACCCAAAACAACTCAATTTGGACGTAAATATGAAGATAAATCTGAAAGCCTCTAAACTATCTGAATAAGGAGTTGAAGGAACATGTCTCCAACTAACTTCGTAAAACTGAAATGAAGAAATAAATAAATGAATCAAATCATATTGTCCTCGAATCAATGAGGACTCACTGTGTCTCTGCGACTAGAATGCTACCGCTACTGCTGGGCTGGAGCTCGTGTCTCGAAACCTATGGTGTAACATGAAAAGAAAGCACCATAGTGCAAATGCATTAGTACAACTGGACTACTGAGTATACGAGAAAGGTAGACTGAACATAAAGGGTTTCATGCATGAATAACACTGACTGACTAATATGAATGTGGGAGTGCAAACACACATATATAGAAATTGGGACCGTGAATACGTGATAGCATGACCTGTAAGCTAATACATGGTTTAATGATAACTGTCATGGCTGATACAAAAATTGATAACTTGTATGACAGTATCTGATAGTCCTATATATATTGAAATCTAAAGAACGCCCTGAGTTCTTTTACTGAGACTGATACAAAAACTGTAGGAAGTAGTGTTTAACCGACATGCCCCATGTATGCCATTATGGCTAAGCTGGGGTCCAATCTCTACCCCAAATGGAGGGGTGTCAATACCGTACCACGGGTAAGGACAGCCTATGAGTGACCCTTATCTGGTGGGTACTCAATGAGAATGGTGGGAACCCCAAACTGACAGGTTAAGCCACCTCATCAACCCTAATCTGATGGGTTAAGATGTCTCCACCTACACTGGCTACGTAGTTCTGGAATACAAAGATGACTACTAAGAATCACACCCTGAGCTAGCAGGTAAGTTCCCATCCTAGGGTTTACTCGGTGCTAACCTCTACTCCTATATGGAGGGACTGGACATGAATAACTGATTGTGAATAACTTAATCTTACTAAATTCCATTGACTGGCGAAATGTTACTGATATCTGACAAATGACTAAGATCATGAGGCTTTCCTGAGACAGATGACTGATTGAAGTCTATGGAATCATAACTTAGTTCAGATATCATGAAACATGACATGGATCTAGGCACACAGCTATAGTTTTTGGGTACAAGTACCCCTAGGACTTGATAGAAGGAAACTGACACACATGACTGACTTGATCATAAGAGTAGAGTCCATAATTTATAATATCATAAGTAGGGACCTCATACTAAGCATGGTTATCAACAATGTATTTCATGGAAAGGATTTCATATCACATAGAAGTACTTGCACAATCTTAATATCATGTTCATTGCATAATCATATTTGCAACACATACCAATAGCATGGAAGTTTATATAGATTGCATGGTTATCATACATCTTGTTCATAAGTAGGATTTTCAAGTAAACATAGTATAATATCATAAGAATAGTTCATGAGTATTCCAACAACATTTATAAGGCACATTGTTAACATAGAATTCATTGGAATATAAGGGCATATCATGAATCTTTCACTTAGTCACAATTTAGCTATATTGTATGATTTCTAGTTTCTTAGGTATTTTATCAAACACCTTACATGCACATCTTAAAATTAGGTGAAATCATCAAATTATACATCATGAACAACCAAATTTACATGTTTCCAACTTATATGATATCATGAAATTAAAAAAAACATATAACGATTCCATCTTGGGAATCACCCAATATCAACAACATGATCATCAACACCCAACAATATAAAAATCATACTTTATAATGAAAAAGAGGGTTTTTGAGCTTTATGGATGAAAGGGATCCATAAATCAACTCACGCGTACCTTAAAAAGAAGATTCTTGATGATTGACGGAGGAATTTCCTTGAAATTGGATCTTCAAGCTTAGTTACGCAATTCTAGTTGTTTTTCTCTTTTAGTGCTCTTGGATGATGAGCTTTGAGATGATAATAGGGTTGTAATATGTTTAGAAGCTATATATTTCGTAGGGCTAAGTTTAGGGACGTGTAAGGAGTGTTAAAAGACTTATTACCCTTAAAATAACTCAAAACCGAGTGTTTTTCGACATCTGGAACTGACTTAGGCGGCGCCCAAGTGATTGCCTAAGCTAGGTTGGGCGGCGCCTAACCAATCGCCTATGTTTGAGTTGGGCGGTGCCTAACCAATCGCCTATCCTTACTGTCTCTCATGAAAATAGGCATAACTTTTTGCTCGGGTATTGGATTAAGGCAAAATTGTTATCATTGGAAAACTAATTCGATTCTCTACAATTTGGTGGGTCTAAATCAGAAAAAATACCACATTAACATCGAGTTATACTCATTCAAAGATGACCCTTCCAAAATCGAACACTAAAACTTGATAGATTCAAAAACTCTTAGCTTGTATTACCTTAAGTGACTCATATGAACATGCTTAATGTATCATAAGCTATCCTATCACTAGGATATTCGCTGTAAGTTATGTACTCTAGTATGAATCACAGGATAGGAGATTTCATACGTAGGAATATTTATTCAATTCCTATCGTAGAAACATGTGGGGTATTATAATTATATACTTGGATAACTTAACTAATGTGTTTATCAATATTAGAGGGTACAAACCAAAAACTAATAACAACTAGATGGTGCTTGTGACATTAGAAATACTATATTTTTTTACAGCAAGACTTTTTAGCAAAAATTTTTCCAATTAAGTGTATAATGCTGCCTCTAAGTGGAAACACTAGCAATCATAGGATATAAAGTTACATATCTCTACTTTACACAAACTGCAGTAGAACATGCCATATTCACTGAACTATTACTAAGAAGATTCAGTATGTCTAACTGTGTTGTTTCTGATAAGAGCACAAGGTAGTAGATCCAACAATTTGGAAGAGCGAGATCTTTGACCAGTAGCTTTAACTTCTTGTTTTGTTTTATTGAGATATGCAGTTGGTTCAGTTCCTTTATTGCTTTTTTCAGATGCATTTTCCCCAATTGATGTAGCATTAGTATACTAGATAGACGAATTTGTCTCACATCCTAATTTACATTCTTTAACTTGGACTTTCTTTTTCTTGTCTAGCTTCTTTAGATACTTCTTAGATTTAAAAAACTCCTGGATCCACGGGACCAGCCACAGCACACCAAATATACAAGCCAAATGCACTAACTTTAGCTAAAAATGTTTACTCTGAGCTAATTTTAGCTAAAGATGCAAATTTTTTGCTTAGTAGTCTACTGCAATAGTCGAATTTTTTTTCTTTCTCAAAAAAGTGTACTGCTAGCCGTTCAATTGTCAACTGTAGTCACAAAAGTAAAAGTGAATGGATCTCCAATCATGGCTCTAGCACCATCACGAGTTCCTGAATACACGAACCTAATGGTATTACTCTCTATCACTGGCCCTTTCCATATGTTCCTTAACCACCCCTAATAGACTAAAGTTATTAAGACTTTCAAAACACAAGGTAATAACATAGAACAAGGGATCACACTTTTTGTTCCCAAAGAAACAACCTTTACCTCATTCAAAAATCCCTCACTTACCAATCTTACCTTACACCACCTTAAGTTTTTCTTCTTTTTCTATGCATTTCCACGTTACGACAGTTTAGCTGATTTCAAGAACCTTAGTGACATAAGCCCTGTTAGTGTTTGGACTCATACTCTTCCACTAGATTCTAGATGGTATAGAAAGAGGGTGAACTCTTTTAAAAGTGGACATATGTAGGCATGGTATGGTCAAGGTAATTATCTACTTAATCCAGGAGGACAATACCCAATAAGTAAGAGCTATAATGCTCTATTAGAGGTGCAGAGTAGGCTCAGAGTAGCCACCGATATGGACTAGAGTAAATCAACCTAAAAATAGATTGATATTTTATAATATGATTTACAGTACTAGATGGACTACTGACTAAGGAAATACTAAACAGAATTCGGAATCTAGTGGAGGAGGCTACTTGTTGACTATGAGATGATTTGGTTGTAGAGACACAACCATATCATTGATACTTGTGTGTGGATTAGGAGTGAGACAAAAAAATACATAACCGACCGGTATTCATATTTCCACAAGTAGTTCAAAACAAGTCATAGGGAGAATTAAGAGGAAACAATGCAATCGGTTCTAGAAGGAAGTCACTGCTGCACTTTGGAGTGCAGTTATATATCCTGTTTGGAGGTCCAAGAATGGAATGTTGCACCAAAACAATAGAAAACATAATGACATAGTGATAACACAAATAAAAAGAAATTTATAGATAGATTAGATGTAGTTAATATGTCCAGAAAGGCTCATCTTGTTTAAAGAAGTTACAAAAAGGGAATTTTACTTGGTTTGCAGAAATCTTTCCATCTCTCTCTCACAAAATTCCCTTTGTTTCTGTTGGATTCTCCTATCTCTCGCTATCTTCTTACTTTTCCTATCTTTATTTTTTAATTACTATATATTATATACAATCAAGAAGATTACAGGTTTGGCTCCATTTTAGAATTATTTTGTACATTGACCATAATGCAATTTCCTATTATTCTAGCCCATGACTACCTACCTAGCAATTTGATTTGTCTTGTTCGGATCAACTTCTATGCAATTTGACTAATACTTCGGTGAATTTTACAAGTTACCTTCTACCAACAAAGCTCGGACAGATGAAAAGAATTTCACCTAAAACATAGTGTAAATAATTTTTTTCCTTCAAATTAAGTCTACACACGATAATAGAAACCTCTCAATTCACTTTAATATACGGTTTTTATTTAAATTTGTTTGTCTTAATATCATATTTAGTCTATTTTTTGTTAAAGAAGTCTCTTTTCTTTTATGACAATTCTTTACTTTCAACTTTTCATATGACAAATTTAAGTCTATGCTTTTAATAATTTTTGGAAACTGAAATAATAACATATTATAATAATCAGTTAAATATGGTGTAAAAATGATTCTTGTAGCATAGTAATTAAACAACTTTTAATGTTGTACAACTTTATCTTCAGAGGACTTTGATCTTTGTTCGAATATAGAACTTTTTTCTTCAGAGTTGTTGCCTGTTTCATTCTTACTAACTACAAATAGAAGCAAAGAGTATTAGTTTCTTAGAACACAAATAGGAGAGTCAAGCTTAAGAAACTAAAAAGTGCTAATTATGTTGAAGCACTAACTTTGTCATATTGTGTGTTTAACATTCATGAATTGACAGAAAATTCAAGTTATAGGAATTAATGAAAAGGTACATTAGCTACTGGCTACATTTCTGGTATCATATTTCTCTTGTTGTTGACAAGTTTCATTATGCATAGGTCACTACTTGAACAAGCCAACGTTACAGATCCAAGAGTTCATGTTCTAGAGAAAGAATCTGGTGGGAAACCAATCAAAACAAAGATGGTGGAAAACTATTTCCCTCCCATAAAAAATCTATCCTGTACAATTAAAATGTAATACCCATGTTTTTTCTTAGCTCAAAAATCATCTCAAGGATGTTTCAACATACTTTGAAATAAGAATTCATCCATATAAATGTGGTATTTCCATAATTTTCACTTTATATCACATGGGAAATTGAATAAGCTTTCCATCGATATATAATTTGCCCAAATTCGACACCTGGGTGAAGAGGTAGAGCCCTTTTAGTGAGACAGTGTTTGACCTGAGCCTTCAGCGCATCACAGAGATAGCTCAAATGACAATTGTCAATTTCCAGTGTTGCTATACGATACTTGTATATTGTTCCAAACTTCCAAGTCGTAGACAAGGTCGCAACACGATAGCTCCGCATCGCGCCACCGTGCAGTTTCCCAATCGTCAATTTCCAGTGACACAACGCGATAACGCCGCGTCATGCCAAGGTCCCAATTTGGGAAATTTTTACTGAAAATGAAATTATGTGTTCAGGGTTAAAAGGGTTAATTTACCCCCTCCCCCCCATATAAGCTTCCAAATATGGTATTTAGCCCTTATTCATCCAAAATATTTATGTTTTTCTCAAATACTCTCAAGAACTCAAGTTAGGGTTTTCATAAAAGGTAAATTTCAAGAAGGTTTCACCATCAATCTTCACAAAATCACGAACTAAGGTATGTATAGTATTCATTCATGGACTCCTTTCGTCCATGAAGTTCAAGAATCCCTTTTCTAAACTCAAGTTATGGATTTTGTATATGTTTTTATGTTTTGGCTGCTCATGTTCATGTTTGATAAATGTGAAATTGGATTCTATTCCATGATTGATAATAGTTTTATATGGGTTTAATTACTATAGCTATAGATTCATGCAACCCTAAGATTTAAACCCTTGAATGATGAAATTAGAATTGAATAATGATGTTTACATGTACTATGCTTGTCATAAGTTTGATTAAATGCCTAGATGAGGGAATATTGTCTAACTAGAATGATATCTTGAAATCCCCATGTATGTACAAGTTCATGCCTATTACATGTTTGATGAAACACTTCTATGAATGTAGTATGTATTATGATGATAGTCAAGTCTTTAAGTAAATCATACTATATCAGTTTCCTTCAATTGAGTTCTGGGGGTACTTGTACCCAAAATATTAGCTATGTGCCTAGACCCATGTCATGTTTTCATGATACTCCAAGTCAAGCAATGAATTCTTAGACTTCAGATAGTCTTATGACTCAGGAAAAATCTCCATGATCTCATCACTCAGTCAGTTGTCAGATATCAGTAGTATTCCGTCAGCCACAAAAATTCTGTAAATTAATCCATGCTAAGTTCGGTTTAATAAATCATGTTCAGTGTCCATTTAGATGAGAGTAGGAATTAGCACTGAGTGAACCCAAGGACTGGGACTCACCTTTTATACGAGGGTGTGATTCTAAAATTAATCCTTGAGTTCTTGAACTATGTAGCCAACATAGGTTGAGACATCATAGCCTGCTATCTGAGGGTAGATGAGGTGGCTTAACCTATTATGTGAGGTTCCCAGCATTCTTACAAGAGTTACCTGTTATATGAGGGTTTCTCATATGTTGTCCTTACCAGTGGCGCGGCATTGACACCCTTAAAATCAGGGCATACATTGGACCCCAGTTCAGCTATTATAGCACTTTTGGGGTATATTGGTTAGATACTACTTCCCACAGTTTTATATTATAGGATCTAGACTGTCAGATACAATCAATCAGTCTCAGTAATAGAACTCAAATTGTTCTTTAGATTTTAGGACTATCAGAAACAGTCAACTCAGAAATAGTACAGAACTTAGATGGTTCTATCAGATTCAGGACTATCAAACACAGTCACCCATGTTATTTGTTATATTCAGATATAATCATTTATGTTATCAGTTATGTCATGTTATCAGTATCCAGACTCAGTAGTCATGCTACCACGGTATCAATATCATGTTATCATGTTGTCAGTTACAGTTGCATATTTATGTTTGCATTCTCACGTTCATGTTAGACAGTCATTTAGTATTGATCATGCATGAAAACCCTTGCATATAGCCTACCTCACATGTATACTCAGTATATTTCATTGTACTGATGCATTTGCACTATGGTGCTTTCTTTTTATGTTACACTATAGGTTCAGAGACACGAGTTCTAGATCAGCAGTACATTCTAGATTCAGCAGTTAGAGTAGGAGTGGGTCCTCATCTTTGAGGACATAATGATTTTCTAGTATCTCATTGATTAGCTTATTAGTTAGAGTTAGTTGGGGACATGTCCCATCAACTTCTAATTCAAATTTTTCAGACAATAGAGGCTGTCAGACTAGATACAGACTAGATACAGACTATCATATTTTAGACTTTAGTTTTGTTTTGGGTATTCTATTACCCCACACAGATGTTATGTTATTCAGTTGTGTTCATGATCGAACCTTATGGCCTTTCAGTGCATATCTTCACATTATTATATTATCTTTTGCAGTATGCAGGTACAGATATTAATCATGGGTTAGCTTGTGGCCCTTTGGGGTTATGAGCACCATGTAGCATTTCGGTTCAGCAAATTGGGTCTTTACAAACTTGGTATCAGAGCCTAAGGTTCAATAGAGTCCTAGGAAGTCTAAAAGCCGCATCTAGTAGAGTCTTGTGCATGGGTGTGTTGTGCGCCATATTTATGTACAAGAGGCTATGAGATGTTTAAGAATAGTTTCCCTTCTTTCAATATTCATGTCATACCAGTGAGCATAATCACAAGTCAGTCTCTCTGTATAATCTGCTTCTTCTCTTTCTTTCAGAACATGCCTTCTAAGAGAAGAAATCAGTTAGCCCCTCAGCTTGAAGAACCTTTGGGCGATCATATTTCTCACGCGGAGTTTAGGACTATATTTACCACTCTTTCTTAATCAGTCACTGCTCATAATAAATGGACAACAGTTATTTCGGCCAACCTAGTGGCCAAGTCAGCTGCAGCAACGATTTGGGACTTTACCCGAATGAATCCTCCAACCTTCCTCGGGTCTAAACTGGATAAAGACCCTCAGGAATTCATTGATCAAGTTCAAAAAGTGACAAACATCATGGGGTTGACTATTGTTGAGAGTGCTAAGCTAGCTGTATATCAGTTGCATGATGTGGCTCATACTTGGTACAAATAGTGGAAGTCTGAAAGGGTAGATGATGCAGGTCCTATAGAGTGGAAGCAGTTTGTCACTGCATTCTTAGATACATTCTTTCCCCAAGAGCCTACAGAAGCTAAGGTACTCGAGTTCATCAACCTCAGGCAGCATAATATGATAGTGAAAGAGTATTCTCTAAAGTTTACTTAATTAGCTAGATTTGCCCCTCTTGTGGTTGTAGATGGTAGAGCCAAAATAAGTAAGTTTGCTTTAGGAGTGAACGACAGTATGGTTAATGAGTGCAGATTTGCCATGCTGAATAGCGATATAAACTTAACCAGGCTTATGACTTATGGTCAGAAGATAGAGGAGAAGAAGATTAAGCAGAGGGAGAAACAGAATAAGAGAGCGAAGATAGATAGTTTCAACTTTACTCAGCCTAAGTCAGAAGGAGAAAACCATTCCCAGTTTTGTCCTATGTCATCAGTTACAGCTCCCTCTATATCTAGTGCTCTAGTTCCTAAGTTCAGAGAAGGTAACAAAGATAGAGAACCAGGATCTAAGACCCAGGGCAGTGTCAGCAGTGCCTGTACCTATACTCTTTGCCAGACTTACAGTAATCACCATTAGGGTGAGTGTAGAGCAGGTAGTGGTATTTGTTTTAGTTGTGGAAATCCAGGCCATAGAGTTAGAGACTGTCCGCAGCTAGGTCCACGGGGTTAACATAATTGTTGTTCATCTCAGTATGATCGCCTAAATCAGTAGGGTGCCACTTCCAGTGCTACTAGCAAACAACACCCAAATCATCTCTATGCTCTTCAGACTCGATAGGATTAGGAAAGTTCTTCTGATGTAGTTACTGGTAAGTTATAGAGCTTTCATATGCATGTTTATGCTTTGCTAGATCCAGGAGCTTCCTTGTCTTTCTTTACTCCTGATATAGCAGTTCATTTCGGAATTAGTCTCAAAATACTAGCAGAGCCCTTCTCAATCTCTACCCAGTGGGTAAAACTATCATATCTCGGTGGGTATAAAAGAACTACCTGGTTATGATATTTTAGAAAGTCCCTTTAGCAAACTTAGTTGAATTAGAGATGATAGATTTTGATGTCATTCTCGACATGGATTGGCTTTATTCCTGCTATGCCATAGTAGAATGCAGAAACAAAATAGTTCAGTTTTACTTCCCGAATGAACCCGTCCCAGAGTGGAAGGGTAGTGTATTCACTTTTAGTGGTCAACTTATTTCCTACCTTCGGGAAAGGAAATTGATATCTAAGGGATGTGTTTATTATCTAGTTCATGTTAGAGATTCCAGTTTTGAGACTCCTAGTCTTGAATCAGTTCCAGTTGTAAGTGAATATTCAGATGTCTTTCCCAAAGATCTCCCAGGAATTACTCCCAAAAGGGAAATAAACTTTGGTATTGATCTTCTTTCAGACACTCAACCTATCTCTATTCCTCCATACAGAATGACACCAACAAAACTTAAAGAACTGAAAGAACAATTAAAGGATCTCTTAGATAAGGGATTCATCAGGCCCAATATTTCCCCGTGGGGTGCACCAGTTTTTTTCATGCACAAGAAAGATGATTCTCTCAGAATGTGGATTGATTACCATCAACTCAATAAGGTTACAGTCAAGAACAAGTATCCTCTTCCTAGAATCGATGACTTATTTGACCAACTTTAGGGTGCTAGTTATTTCTCTAAGATAGACCTCAGATCCGGATATCATCAGCTCAAAGTTAGAGAATGTGACATCTCGAAAACCGTTTTTCATACTCGGTATGGTCACTTTGAATTTTTAGTTATATCTTTTGGTCTTAACAATTCCCCAACAACTTTCATGGACTTGATGAACTGCATGTTCAAGAAGTACTTGGACATGTTCATCATAGTCTTCATAGATGATATTCTGGTCTATTCTCGCACTGAGCGAGATCATGCAGACTATCTCAGAATAGCACTTCAGACTCTCAGAAATCATCAGTTATTTGCCAAATTTAGTAAGTGCAAATTTTGGCTAAGATCAGTATCGGTCCTTGGCCATATTGTTTTTGGTGATAGCATTAGAGTAGATCCTCAAAAGATCGTAGCAGTAAGAAACTGGAATTGTCGTGTTTCTCCATTAGATATCAGGAGTTTCTTGGGTTTGGCTGGCTATTACAGATGGTTTATTGATGAATTTTCATCCATTGCATCCCCTATATCCTAATTGACTCAGAAAAAAGTCATGTTTCAGTAGTCAGATCCATGAGAGAAGATTTTTCAAAAATTAAAGACTTGACTCACCTCAACTCCAGTTCTAGCATTATTGGACGGTTTAGACAGTTTCATAGTATATTGTGATGCATCTAGAGTAGGTTTATGTTGTGTCCTCATGCAGCATGGTAAGGTCATAGCCTACGCCTCCAGACAGCTTAAACCCCATGAGAAGAATTTTCCTACTCATGACCTTGACTTAGCAGCCATAGTATTTGCCTTAAAGATTTGGAGGCATTATCTCTATGGAGTTCATGTGGATGTTTTCACAGATCATAAGAGCCTTCAGCATGTATTTTCTAAAAAAGATCATAACCTTCATTAGAGAAGGTGGTTAGAGCTCTTAAAAGATTTTGACATGAGTGTCCTCTATCATCCAGGCAAGGCCAATGTAATGGCCGACGCTCTTAGTAGATTGTCCATAGGTAGTATTTCTCATGTTGATGATAATAAGAAAAAGTTAGTCCAGGAAGTACACCAGCTTGCTAGACTAGGCGTTTGCTTAGTAGATTCTTTAGAGGGTGGTGTATGTGTTCATAGTAGTTCAAAATCATCTCTAGATTTTTAGGTGAAAGAAAAGCAAGATAAGAATCCTAGCCTTGTCAAGATAAACGAGTCAGTTCAGAATCAGAAAATAAAGGTTTTCTCCCAAGGGAGAGATGGCATCCTTCGTTGTCAGGGTCGTCTCTATGTTTCAGGCGTAGATGACTTAAGGCAGCAAATTCTTGCAAAAGCGCATGGTGCGCAATACTCTATTCATCAAGAGGCTACTAAGATGTACCACAATTTCTGAGAAATCTATTGGTGGAGTGGGATGAAAAGAGATGTTGCAGAGTTTATGGCTAAGTGCTCTACATGTCAGCAAGTTAAGATAGAGCATCAGAAGCCTAGTGGTACTATGCCGGAGTTCAGTATTACTCCTTAGAAGTGGGAAGTTATGAACATTGACTTCATGATGGGTTTGCCTCAAACTCGTCATCAGCATGACTCAATTGGGTCATTGTAGATAGAATGACCAAATCAGGTCTTTTCCATCCAGTTCATACCTCTTATTCGGCTGAGGATTACGCCAAGATCTACATCAAAGAGCTGGTTAGATTGAAAGGTGTTCCATTATCAATTATATCAAACGGAGCTACCCATTTCACCTCTCATTTTTGGAAAGCATTCTAAAAGGGTCTTGGTACCCAAGTTTATCTCAGTACAGCCTTTCATCCTTAGATAGATGGTCAAGCAGAAAGGACCATTCAGACTGTAGAAGATATGCTAAGGGCATTTACAATTGATTTCAAAGGTAGTTGCGATGACCACTTGCATTTGATTGAGTTTGCATACAACAATAGCTATTATTCTAGTATTCAAATGGCTCTATTAGAAGCTCTCTATGGTAGGAGATATAGATCTCCAATTGGTTGGTTCAAATTTAGTGAGGCCTTAGTCATAGGGCCTGACTTTGTATTCGATGCCTTCGGGAAAGTCTAGTTGATCAGAAAAAGACTCCGGGCTGCTCAGAGCCGAAAGAAGTCTTATGTAGATGTTCATAGAAAAGTTCTCGCATTTGAGATTGGTGACTATGCCTACCACAAGATCTCTCCTATGAAGGGATTGAAGAGATTCGGCAAGAAGGAAAAACTCAGTCCTCAATATGTTGGTCCCTTTTAAATTCTCAGTCATTTCGGCAAGGTAGGTTATGAGCTCGAATTGCCTTCAGATCTAGCCTCAGTTCATCCAGTCTTTCATGTCTCTTTGCTCAAGAAGTATATAGGTGACCTATCAGTCGTAGTCCCTATTCAGAGCATTGATGTTCAAGAACAACCTCTCTTATAAAGAGATTTCAGTTGAAATCCTAGACTATCAGACACGTAGATTGAGGAACAAAGAAGTCCCTCTAGTTAAAGTTCCTTGTCCAAATCATTCCGTAGAGGGAGCTACTTAGAAAGCATAAGTAGATATGCGTACCAAGTACCCTCACCTTTTCCCCGCCGACTCAGATCAAGTCAAGGTAACAGTTCTCCTAAAGCTTACTCAGTTTCATGATTAGTGTACATCACTAACTTAGTATTCAGTCTCACGTTCATTTTCCCATGATAAACTTGGTATGAAGTACCACCACATATTCAGTCATGCATTCATATATCAGATCAGTTATATAGTTATGCATCAGACATGTATTCTCATTGTGAGAAAAGTTAGTTCCTCAGAACCTTCAGTTATACATTTATGAACAGTTATGCATACATCAGATATGCATGTTCAGTATGTTATGTTCATCTTGTCAGTCGTGTCCTTCATGAGATCAAGTTCCAGTTATTTATGTTCAGCTTATCGTATCCCCTCTCAGTCAGTCTCATTCGAGGATGAATGTTCTCAAGGGAGAGATAATGTAATGCCCCTGCTTTTTCTTAGCTCGAAAATCATATCAAGGATGTTATAACTTTCTTTTAAATAAGAATTCATCCTTACACACATGTTATTTACACAATTTTCACTTTTTATCGCATGGCAAATTGAATAACCTTTCCATCGATATATAATTCTCTCAAATCCGACACTCGGGCGAAGAGTTACAGACTTTTTAGTAAGATAGTATTTGACCTGAGCTTTCAGCGCATCGCAGAGATAGCTCAAATGGGAATTGTCAATTTCTAGTATTGCTCCACTATACTGGCACGTCTCACCAAACTCCTAGGTCGTACACATAGTGGCAACGCGATAGCTCTGCGTCATGCCATCGTACAGTTTCCTAATTGTCAATTTCCAGTGACACGGCATAATAATGCCGCATCGCGCCAAGGGTCCAATTTAGGAAATTATACTGAAAATTAAATTACGCGTCTAGTGTTAAAAGGGTCAATTCCCCTCCCCCCATATAAGCTTCCAAACATGGGATTTATCCCTTATTCATCCAAAATATTGATGTTTTTCTCAAATACTCTCAAGAACTCAAGCTAGTGTTTTCATAGAAGTTCAAATTTCAAGAAGGTTTCACCATCAATCTTCACGAAATAACGAACTAAGGTATGCATAGTGTTCATTCATGGACTCCTTTCATCCATAAAGTTCAAGAATCCCTTTTCTAAACTCAAGTTATGGACTTTCTATATGTTTTCATGTTTTGGTTGCTCATGTTCATGTTTGATAAATGTGAAATTCGATTCTACTCCATGATTATTAATAGTTTCTATGTGGGTTTAATTATTATAGCCATAGAATTATGCAACCCTAATATTTAAACCCTTGAATGATGGTATTAGAATTGAATAATGATGTTTACATATACCATGCCTGTCATATGTTTGATTAAGTGCCTAGATGAAGGAATATTGTCTAACTAGCATGATATCATGAAATCCCCATGTATGTACAAGTTCATGCCTATTACATGTTTGATGAAACACTTCTATGAATGTAGTATGTATTATGATGATAGTCAAGTCTTTAAGTAAATCATACTATGTCAGTTTCCTTCAATTGAGTTCTGGGGGTACTTGTACCCAAAATATTAGCTATGTGCCTAGACCCATGTCATGTTTTCATGATACTCCAAGTAAAGCAATGAATTCTTAGACTTCAGATAGTCTTATGACTCAGGAAAAATCTCCATGATCTCATCACTCAGTCAGTTGTCAGATATCAGTAGTATTTCATCATTCATGGAAATTCAGTGACTCAGTCTATGTTTAGTTAAGTCTAGTAAATCATGTTCAGTGTCCATTCAGATGGGAGTAGGAATTAGCACCGAGTGAACCCAAGGAAGGGGACTCACCTATTATACAGGAGTGTGATTCCTAGAAGCAATCCTTGCGTTCCAAAACTATGTAGCCAACATAGGTTGAGACATCATAGCCTTCTATATGAGGGTAAATGAGGTGGATTAACCTGTTATGTGAGGGTTCCCACTATTCTCACTAGAGTTACCTATTATATGAGGGTTTCTCACATATTTTCCTTACCAGTGATGCGGTATTGGCACCCTTCTAATCAGGGCATAGATTGGACCCAGTTCAGCTATTATAGCACTTTTGGGGCATGTCGGTTAGCTACTACTTCCCACAGTTTCATGTTACAGATTCAGGACTTTCAAATACAGTCAATCAGTCTCAGTAATAGAACTCAAATAGTTCTTTAGATTTTAGGACTGTCAGACAGAGTCAACTCAGACATAGTATGGAACTCAGATAGTTCCATCAGATTCAGGACTGTTAGATAAAGTTACCCATGTTATCTGTTATATTCAGATACAGTCATTCATGTTATCAGTATCCAGACTCAGTAGTTATGCTACACGGTATCAGTATCGTATTATCGCGTTGTCAGTTATAGTTTCGTATTTATGTATGCATTCTCACATTCATGTTAGACAGTTAGTTAGTATTGATCATGCATGCAAACCCTTGCACATAGTCTACCTCACATGTATACTCAGTACATTCCATTGTACTAACATATTTGCGCTATGGTACTTTCTTTTTATGTTACACCATAGGTTCAGAGACACGAGTTCCAGATCTACAGTAGATTTCAGATTCAACAGTCATAGTAGGAGTGAGTCCTCATCCTTCGAGGACAATGATTTTCCAGTATCTCATGGATTAGCTTATTAGTTGGGGACATGTCCCATCAATTACTTATTCAGATTTTTCAGACAATAGAGGCTTTCAAACTAAATGCAGACTAGATGCAGACTAGATACAGACTATCATGTTTTACACTTCAGTTTTGTTTTGGGTATTCTATTACCCCACATAGATGCTATGTTATTCAGTTATGTTCATGATCGAACCTTATGGCCTTTCAGTGCATGTTTTCATAGTATTATGTTATCTTATGCAGTATATAGGTACATATATATATCATGGGTTAGCTTGTGGTCCTTTGGGGTCATGAGCACCGTGTAGCGTTCCGATTCAACAAATCAGGTCGTTACATAATATCCCAGTAGAGAATGAATATTGTTGACAAGTCATATTTACAAGGTATTAAAATGATCAAAAAAGTGTAGAAAATTGATTAATCAGTTTCAGGAAAGATTCATGTTTACTTAATGCACTATCGAAAGAACTGGAGACAAACAAGATCACATATTCCAGAGAATCTCAAGACAACACTGGACACTAATTACCTGAATGAAAAATGAGTATTTAGTGAATATACACCATTTTTCGACATTAAGAACTTGCAATTTAAGAATTTGAGTTGATTACATACTTTCTTGAGCTATCCAACTATGAAATTTCATACCTTACTCAGCTTCTCTGGTCTTCATGATTAGACCATACAGCCTACAATGTGTTATCCTGATACACAATTGAAATGAAGTTAATGCTTAAAGTGATCAAAATTAATATAGAATGTTATACAACAAAATATTATATGCAAAAGATTCCTACAATAAAATGTGCCAGTGCGGTTTCAAACGTAAACTCTTCAGGCAGTTCCATTAACAAATCAGTATCGAGTGTAAGATCCCACATATTCTGCCAAGTGAAAGCACACACTCAGTTACATATAAATCCCACATATTCTTCCAATGATTGTGAAACTTAATAATCCCACACTTGGCATAGGATCTTAGACTAAGCGGGTTAAATTGAGAATCATTCTCTTCAAGATCACTGAAAGACACATCCTCATCATCCTCAAAGGACATACTGTTTTTACTCGTACCTGTAATTTCTGTGTTCTCTTCCTTTAACCAATCACCAACATTCTCTTAATCACTCTCCTCCAACTTGGAAGCCAATGCAGACTATAATTTTTTACCTTTCCTTCGGGTAATAGGTCCTTCTTCGACCAAAATTTTATCAACTGTTTGATTTTTATTAATGATAGGGTGCACGTCAATAACAGAGCCAACAACCATAGATGAAGAGGCAACATCCACACTATATATGTCTTGAACCATAATCATAGAGAGAGCAGCAGACGGGGCAGCAAATATCTCCTCACATTAAGAACTACCCCCGTTAGTAGATTCAGAAGTCTCCTTATTTGACCAATCTTCTTCTATTGGCTTGATTCACTTATGTAACTCTTGATCTAATGAGGCCCAGTCATTTACTACCTGCTCAAAGTATTAGCATTTTCAAAGGTCAACAAGAACTATTCTCATGTACATGGAATAACGGGCATGCTTATGTAATTGTTTGATTTTAACAAAGCACATGCTTTGTTCATATGCCAACCAACAAAGCATGAGAAATTGCTCTTCTTTACTATTGGATTCATACTCATTATATAGATAGATAGATTATAGTTTCCCTATCTACACATCTACACGCATAACTACTCTATAACACACGTTAATGGTACATAGTAGTGGGTCCACGGGGTCAACAAGAAGCCCAAAATATCATAGGAAGCTCACCAAAAAACTGTGAACCTAAAGTAATTCAATAAGAAGTGCAACCTTGAAGATTTCAACTACCAAAAGAGAGAAGATAGTAAAGGAGCAGAAGAATTTCCAAGCAGCAAAATAAAAAAGAAGGATACTAGGAGGATGTTTCGACTAAAATCCCCTGAATAATAGCCAAGTGCCAATATGGCATCAATATAATGAGCATGTACAGTAAAATAGTACCTACTTTACAACAGAGATACTTCTCCCTGTGCTCCTTATAACTTACTAAATTATCAATTATAAATAGTAATACGAGCTACTTTACAATAAGATTTGTGCACATTTTAGTCCCACTTTTCTTAAAACTATCTTAGTCCATTTCAATTATAAAAACTACAGTACTTATTTCATAACTAGCCAAGACAAAAGATGACCTTAACAGAGATTGTATGAGTTAACTACCGACCTAATCAAAGAGAAAGAAAAAAAGGGTGAAAAATTTGACTAACTTTTAAAAGAATGATTTAACTACTGACCTTCCATTTATTAAATCCTAATCAGCCTCTTTCCGGGTCGAACAACACATCCATTAAACTTCATTCTACTTATTAGGAACTAGGATAAATAATTGTCATAAACCAACGAGTCAAAAGTGGTAAGTTATGCATGAAATGTCTTTTACTACCTTTGCAGATAAAGAAAAAGAAGAACAACAAATGTCATTTCAAGTGCTAAATGAATTTTAAATGAGAAATGGAACGATTACTAGAATTGCATGCACTGCCTTACCTGGGTGTGGCTAAAATTTAAGTATCTTGTTTATCCAGTCTAGGGTGTTGGAGAACAAAGTAAATCTCCCAAAATCAATCTTTACACATGTAACCTGGGCAGAGCTTAATCCTCAAAGCGGCCAGTCTTGAATCAAGATTCTTAACAACTAATGCATGCTCTTGTTGTGCCTCAGACATGTCAAAATCCACTATAATAGATAAAGCTAAGTGCTTCGATATTCCATTTTCAAATATATATAATGCAAAGCATACATTACACGATAATTGTGGAAAAGAGTTACATTCATGCTTGATAACCAATAGACTATATGACAATTTTGATATTAGCAAGCAAACCGCACCATAGAAAGCATGAAATGGGATATTTAAGAGAAAGAATGCATAATATGATTGTAATACCCCCCATGTTTCTAAGCTAGGAAGTGAATAATTATTTCTACATATGAAATCTCTTATCCTGTGATTCATACTTGAGTACATGACTAATACAAGCTAAGAGTTTTTGAATCCATCAAGTTTTAGTATTTGATTTTGCAAGGGTCATCTTTGAACGAGTATAACTCGAAGTTAATATGGTATTTTTTCTGATATAGACCCACAAAATTGTAGAGAATCAAATTATCTTTCCAACGATACCAATTTCGCCTTAATACAATACCCGAGTGAAAAGTTATGCCCATTTTCGTGAGAGACGGTAAGCATAGGCGATTGGTTAGGCGCCGCCTAACCCAAGCATAGGCGATTGGTAAGGCGCCACCCAACCCAGGCATAGTCGATCACTTGGGTGCCACCTAAGTAAATTCCAAGTGTCAAAAACACTCCGTCTTGAGTTATTTTAAAGGTAATTAAGTCTTTAAATACTCCTTACACGTCCCTAAACTTAAACCTATGAAATATATATCTTCTAAACATACTGCAACCCTATTTTCATCTCAAAGCTCATCATCCAAGAGAACTAAAGGAGAAAAACAACTAGGGTTGCATAATTAAGCTTGAAGATCCGATTTCAAGGAAATTCCTCTGTCAATCATCAAGAATCTTCCTTCTAAGGTATGCGTAGTGTTCATCCACGGATTTCTTTCATCCGTGGAGTTCAAGAATCAATCTTTAAAATACAAAAGGTTATTTGATTGTGGTGATATGATCATACCCATGTTGATACTTGATTGTTTTCCTCTTTTTCATTATAAAGTATGATTTCTATATTTTTAGGTGTTGATGATGATGTTGTTGATATTAGGTGATTCCCAAGATGGAATCTTTATATGTTTTTGTGAATTCATGATATCATATGAGCTGGAAACATGTAAATTTGGTTGTTCATGATCTACAATTTGGTGATTTCATCTATGCTCAAGATGTACATGTAAGGTGTTTGATAAAATGCCTAAGGAACTAGAAATCATGCAATATAGCTAAATTGTGACTAAGGATTCATGATATGCCCTTACGGTCCAATGACTTCTATGTTGTTAATGTGCCTTGTAAATGTTGTTGGGATACTCATGAACTATTCTTATGAGATTATGCTATGTTTACTTGCAAATCCTACTTATGAACAAGATGCATGATAACCATGAACTTCCATGTTATTGGTATGTGTTGCCAATATGATTATGCAATGAACATGATAGTAAGATTGTGCAAGTACTTCCATGTGATATGAAATCCTTTTCATGAAATACATTGTTGATAACCATGCTTAGTATGAGATCCCTACTTATGATATTATAAATTATGGACTCTACTCTTATGATCAAATCAGTCATGTGTGTCAGTTTCCTTCCATAGAGTCCTGGGGGTACTTGTACCTGAAAACTATAGCTGTGTGCCTAGATCCATGTCATGTTTCACGATATCCGAACTCAAGCTATGATTCCATAGACTTCAGTCAGTCTGTGACTCAAGAAAACATCATGATCTTAGTCAGTTGTTAGATCTCAGTAACATTCTACCAGTCAACGGAATTCAATAAGATCAAGTCATGCACAGTCAGTTATTCATGTCTAGTCCCTCTAGATGGGAGTACAAGTTAGCACCGAGTGAACCCAAGGATGGGAACTTACCCGCCAATTAAGGGTGTGATTCTTTGTAGCAATCCTTGTGTTCCAGAACTACGTAGCTAGCGTAGGTTGAGACATCTTAACCTGTCAGCTTAGGGTTGATGAGGTGGCTTAACCCGTCAGTTTAGGGTTCCCACCATTCTTATTTAAGGACCTACCTATATAGGGTCTCACAGCTGTCCTTACCAGTGGTGCAGTATTGACACCCCTTCAGTCGGGGCAGAGATTTAACCCCAGCTTAGCCATAATGGCATACATGGGGCATGTCGGTTAAACACTACTTCCCATAGTTTCAGTATCAGTCCCAGTAAAAGAACCCAGGGCGTTCTTTAGATTTCAGTATATACAGGATTGTCAGATACAGTCGTCCATGTTATCAGTTTCAGTATCAGTCTTAGTTAAAGAACTTAAATAGTTCTTCAGCACTGTTAGATACAGTCATCTATGTTATCATTTTAAGTATCAGACAGGATAGTTATTAGTAAACTATGTATTAGCTTACAAGTCATGCTATCGTGTATTCATGGTCTCACTTTCTATATATGTGTGTTTCCACTCCCACGTTCATATTAGTCAGTCAGTGTTTTTCATGCATGAAACCCTTTATGTTTAGCCTACCTTTCTCGTATACTCAGTACTCCAGTTGTACTGCGTATTTGTGCTATGGTGCTTTCTTTTCATGTTACACCATAGGTTCTGAGACACGAGCTCCAGCCCAGCAGTAGCGGTAGCATTCTAGTCGCAGAGACACAGTGAGTCCTCATTGATTCAAGGACAATATGATTCGATTCATTTATTTATTCTTTAGTTCAATGTTATGGAGTTAGTTGGAGACATATTCCTTCAACTCCTTATTCAGATAGTTTAGAGGCTTTTGGATTTACTTTCAGATTTACGTTCAGATTTAGTTGTTTTGGGTATTTTCGCCCACATAATTGTATTCGGTTGAACCTTATGGCCTTACAGTTCCATGTATTTTCCACATTATTATATCATGATTTGCAGTATACAGGTACAGATATCAGTCATGGGTTAACTTGTGGTCCTTTAGGGTTATGAGTATCGTGTAGCATTCTGGTTCAACAAATTGAGGTGTTACAAACTTGGTATTAGAGCCTAAGGTTCAATAGAGTCCTAGGAAGTCTGAAAGCCGCATCTAGTAGAGTCTTGTACATGGGTGTGTTGAACGCGACATTTATGTGCGGGAGGCTTTAAGATGTTTTAGGAACAATCCCCTTTCTTTATTATTCATGTCATGCTAGTGAGCATAATCACAAGTTAAACTCTCAGTCTAATCCATTCTTCTCTTATTCCAGACCATGGCCCCAAAAAGAAGAAACCAGCCAGCTCCTCACCCCGAAGATCCTTTGGGAGAACATGTTTCCCATGCAGAGTTTAGAGCTGCATTTACCACACTTGATCAATCTATGGCTGCACAGAATGAATGGCCATCAGTCATTCCAACCAATCCAGTGGCCATTCCCAAAGCATCTAGGGTTCGGGACTTCACCCGGATGAACCCTCCATCTTTCTATGGGTCTAAGTCTGATGAGGACCCTCAGGAGTTCATTGACCAAGTTTAGAAGGTCGTTGATATCATGGGTGCTACTTCTATTGAGAGTGTTGAGTTAGCCGCCTACCGGTTACAGGATGTTACTCATCAATGGTACAAACAGTGGAAGTTTGAGAGGTTAGATGATTCAGGCCCTATCGAGTGGGAGGAATTTGTCACAGCCTTCTTAAATAGATTCTTTCCCCAAGAGCTGAAGGAAGACAAAGTTCTTAAGTTCATCAACCTCAGGCAGGGGAATATGACGGTTAGGGAGTATTCTCTCAGAGTTACTTAGCTAGCCAGGTATGCTCCTTATATAGTTGCAGACAATAGAGCTAAGATGAGCAAGTTTATGTCAGGGGTCAATGATAGCATGGTAAATGAGTGTAGGTCTACGATGTTGATCGATGATATGACCTTAGCAAGACTCATAACCCATGCCCAGCAAGTAGAGAAAGCAGAAGTTTAAGATAAGGGAGAGGTAAAATAAGAGAGCAAGGTTAGGTAATTTCAACTTTGCTCACCCCAAGTCAGATGGAGGAAACCATTCACAGTTTTGCTCCAAGTTATCCATTCCAGCTCCTTCCTCTGCCAGTGCTCCAGTACTGAAGTTTAGAGATAGCAATAGAAACAAAGTGCCAAGATCTAAATCTCAGGGCAGTGTTAGCAATACCTGAATGAATCCCCTTTGTCAGACTTATGGTAAGAACCACAAGGGCATTTCCAGAGATGGTAGTGATGTTTGATTTGGTTGTGGCAAGCCAGGCCATAGGATTAGGGACTATCTGCAGTTAAGTCTTCAGGGTCAGTAAAATCATTCTGTTGCTCAGTCCAATCGCCCGAATCAGTAGGGTGCCATTTCCAGTGCTACCAGTGGGCAACGCCCAAACAGACTCTATGCTCTTCATTACCGATAGGATCAGGAAAATTATCCTGATGTCATTACTGGTATGTTATAGATTTTCCATGTTCATGTTTATGCTTTGCTAGACCCAGGTGCATCTTTATCTTTTGTTACTCCATACATAGCAAGCGATTTTAGAATCAGTCCTGAAGTCCTAGCAGAGCCCTTCTCAGTCTCTACCCCAGTGGGTAAAACCATCATTGCTCGATGGGTATACAAGAACTACCCGATTATGATATCTCAGAAATCCATATCAGCAGATTTAGTGGAGTTAGAGATGACTGATTTTGATGTCATTCTCTACATAGATTAGCTTCATTCCTGCTATGCCACAATCGACTACAGAAATAGGGTAGCTCAGTTTCAGTTCCCAAATGAGCCCGTCCTAGAGTGGAAGGGTAGCATTTCAGCGTTCAGGGGTTAACTTGTTTCCTACCTTCGAGCAAGTAAAATGATTTGTAAAGGGTGTGTGTATCATCTCATGCATGTTAAAGATTCTAGTTTTGAATCTCCCAGCCTTGAAACAGACCCTGTTATTAATGAATACTCAGATGTCTTTCCCGAAGATCTTCCAGGCATTCCTTCTAAAAGGGAAATAGACTTTGGCATAGACCTCCTTTCGGATACTCAACCTATTTCTATTCCACCATACAGAATGGAACCAGTAGAACTCAAGGAACTGAAAGATTAGTTGAAGGATCTCTTAGATAAGGGAGGGATTCATCAGACCCAGCATTTCCCCATGGGGTGCGCCAGTATTATTCATGCGCAAGAAAGATGGTTCTCTCAGGATGTGTATTGATTATCGTCAACTCAACAAGGTCATGGTCAAGAACAGATATTCTCTTCCCAGGATTGATGATCTATTCGACCAACTTCAGGGTGCCAGTTAATTGTCCAAGATAGACCTCAGATCAGGCTATCATCAGCTCAGAGTTAGAGAATGTGACATTCCGAAGAGCTTTCTGTACTCAGTATGGTCACTTCGAATTTTTAGTCATGTCATTTGGTCTTACCAATTCCCCTGTAGCTTTTATGGATTTGATGAACCATGTGTTCAAGCATTACTTGGACATGTTTGTCATAGTCTTCATAGATGATATTCTGGTCTATTCTCGCACAGAGCGTGATCATGTAGACCATCTCAGGATTGTTCTTCGGACTCTCAGGGATTACTAATTATTCGCTAAGTTTAGTAAGTGTGAATTTTGGCTAAGATCAGTAGCATTCCTTGTCCATATTGTTTTCGGTGATGGCATTAGAGTATATCCTCAGAAAACTGAGGCAGTAAAAAACTGGCCCAGACCCGTATCTCTATTAAATATTAGGAGTTTCTTGGGTTTAGCTGGCTTTTACAGACGATTTGTTGAGGGATTTTCTTGTATTGCATCTCCCATGTCCAGATTAACTTAGAAGAAGATTAAGTTTCAGTGGTTAGATTCATGCGAGAAGAGCTTTGAAGAGTTGAAGACTCGACTCACCTCCGCTCTAGTTCTAGCTATTCCAGATGGTTTAGATGGTTTTGTAGTCTATTATGATGCATCCAGAGTGGGTTTAGGTTGTGTCCTCATGTAGCATGGTTAGGTCATAGCCTAAGCCTCCAGACAGTTAAAGACACATAAGAAGAATTATCCTACTCATGATCTTGAGTTTGTAGCGGTAGTTTTTGCCTTGAAGATTTGGAGGCGTTATCTCTATGGAGTTCATGTAGATGTTTTCATAGACCATAAAAGCCTCCAGTATGTCTTTTCCCAGAAAGATCTCAATCTTCTCTAGAGAAGGTGCTTAGAGCTCTTGAAGGATTACGACATGAGTGTTCTTTATCATCCAGGCAAGGCCAATGTTGTGGCCGACGCTCTCAGTTGACTCTCCATGGGTAGTATTTCTCACGTTGAGGATTGTAAGAAAAATATGGATCAGGAGATCGATCAGCTTGCCAGACTAGGCGTTCGCTTAGTCGATTCTTCAGAGGGTGGTGTATGTATTCATAGTAGTTCAGAGTTATCTCTAGTTTTCGAGGTGAAAGAGAAACAAGACAGGAATCCTAGCCTTGTCAAGCTCAAAGAGTCACTTCAGAATAAAAAAGTTGACGTTTTCTCCTAAGGGAGAGATGGTGTTCTTCGTTGTCAGGGTCGTCTATGTGTTCCAGGTGTAGATGAATTAAGGTAGCGAATACTTGTAGAAGCGCTTGGTGTGTGATACTCTATTCATCAAGGGGCCACTAAGATGTACCGTGACATGCGTAGATCAATTGGTGGAGTGGGATAAAGAGAGATATTGCAGAGTTTGTGGCTAAGTGCTCTACATATTAGCTGGTTAAGATAGAGCATCAGAAACCTAGTGGTTCCATGCAAGATTTCACCATTCCTACTTGGAAGTGGGAAGAAGTTGACATGGACTTTGTGACAGATTTGCCTAGAACACGTCATCAGCATGATT
Organism: Capsicum annuum; assembly: GCF_002878395.1. Taxonomy (NCBI): domain Eukaryota; kingdom Viridiplantae; phylum Streptophyta; class Magnoliopsida; order Solanales; family Solanaceae; genus Capsicum; species Capsicum annuum. Next base: position 163,169,053 of record NC_061111.1, on the reverse strand, counting down.
CAGTATCGGTCATTATAGATAGAATGACCAAGTTAGCTCATTTCCTTCCTGTTCGTACTTCTTATTTCGCCAAGGATTATGCCAAACTCTATATTAGGGAGTTAGTCAGATTACATTGTGTTCCACTATCTACCATCTCAGACAGAGGTACCCAGTTCACTTCTCATTTTTGGAAAGCATTCCAAAAGGGTCTCAGTACCCAAGTCCATCTAAGCACAGTGTTTCATCCTCAAACAGATAGTCAAGAAGAGAGGGCCATTTAGACTCTTGAAGATATGTTAAGGGTGTGTGCAATTGACTTCAAGGGAAGTTGGGATGACCACTTACCTTTGATTCAGTTTGCATACAATAATAGCTATTATTCTAGTATTCGGATGGCTCCATTCGAAGCTCTCTATGGTAGGAGATGTAGATCTCTGATTGGTTGGTTTGAAGTTAGTGAGGCCTCAGTCATAGGTCTTGACTTAGTATTCAACACCTTAGAGAAAGTTCAATTGATCAGAGAGAGACTCCGAGCTGCTCAGAGCCGACAGAACTCCTATGCAGATGTTCATAGAAAGGATCTTGAGTTCGAGGTCAATGACTATGTCTATATTAAGATCTCTCCCATGAAAGAAGTGAAGAGGTTCGGCAAGAAAGAGAAACTCAGTCCCCGGTATGTCAGTCCCTTCAGAATTCTTTGTCGTTTCGGCAAGGTAGCTTATGAGCTTGAGTTGCCTTCAGATCTAGCCTCAGTTTATCTAGTTTTCCATGTCTCTTTGATAAATAAGTGCATAGGTGACCCAGCAGTTGTTTTCCCTATTTAGAGCATCGACATTCAGAACAGCCTCTCTTATGAGGAGATTCCAGTCGAAATCTTAGATTATCAGACTCGTAGTTTGAGGAACAAAGAATTCCCTTCTTTGACAAAATCAGTCTCACGAGGGAGCTACTTGGGAAGCAGAAGCAGATATGCATACCAAGTATACTCACCTATTCCCCACCAATTCAGATGAAGCTCAAGGTAACAGTTTTTCTAAAGCTTATTAAGTTTTATGTTCATATTTCCAGTATAAACTTGGTACCTATTAACCGTTTCATACTCAGTCATGCATTCATGTATTAGTTGTCCGTGCATCAGATGTGCACGAGTTCAGTATGTTTATCATGTCAGTCATGAGATCAAGTTTCAATTCTTCATGTTCAGTTCAGGTTCTATTGTCTTGTATCCCTTCTCAGTAAATTCTCATTCGAGGACAAATGTTCCCAAGGGAGAGATATTGTAATACCCCGCATGTTTCTAAGCTAGGAAGTGAATAAGTATTCCTACGTATGAAATATCCTATCCTGTGATTCATACTTGAGTACATGACTTACAATGAATATCCTAGTGATTGGATAGCTTAAGATGCATTAAGCATGTTCATATGAGTCACTTAAGGTAATACAAGCTAAGAGTTTTTGAATCCATCAAGTTATAGTGTTCGATTTTGCAAGGGTCATCTTTGAATGAGTATAATTCGATGTTAATGTGGTATTTTGTCTTATTTAGACCCACCAAATTGTAGAGAATCAAATTAGCTTTCCAATGATACCAATTTCGCCTTAATCCAATACCTGAGTGAAACGTTATACCCATTTTTGTGAGAGATAGTAAGCATAGGCGATTGGTTAGGCGCCGGCTAACCTAAGCATAGGTGATTGGTTAGGCGCCGCCCAACCCAGGAATAGGCGATCACTTGGGCGCCGCCTAAGTAAATTCCAAGTGTCAAAAACACTCCATCTTGAGTTATTTTAAAGGTAATTAAGTCTTTAAATACTCCTTACACGTCCCTAAACTTAACCTTACAAAATATATATCTTCTAAACATACTGCAACACTATTTTCATCTCAAAGCTTATCATCCAAGAGCACTAAAGGAGAAAAACAACTAGGGTTGCATAATTAAGCTTGAAGATCTGATTTCAAGGAAATTCCTTCGTCAATCATCAAGAATCTTCCTTCTAAGGTATGCGTAGGGTTCATCAATGGATTCCTTTCGTCTGTGGGGTTCAAGAATCAATCTTTAAAATAAAAAAGCTTGGTTGATTGTGGTGATATGATCATACCCATGTTGATGCTTGATTTTTTCCTCTTTTTCATTATAAAGTATGATTTCTATATTTTTGGGTGTTGATGATGATGTTGTTGATATTGGGTGATTCCCAAGATGGAATCTTTATATGTTTTTGTGAATTCATGATATCATATGAGTCGGAAACATGTAAATTTGGTTGTTCATGATGTATAATTTGGTGATTTCATCTATGCTCAAGATGTGCATGTAAGGTGTTTGATAAAATGCCTAAGGAACTAGAAATCATACAATATAGCTAAATTATGACTAAGTGAAGGATTCATTATATGCCCTTACGTTCCAATGATTTCTATGTTGTTAATGTGCCTTGCAAATATTGTTGGGATACTCATGAACTATTCTTATGAGATTATGCTATGTTTACTTGCAAATCCTACTTATGAACAAAATGCATGATAACCATGAAATCCACATGAACTTCCATGTTATTGGTATGTGTTGACAATATGATTATGCAATGAACATGATATTAAGATTGTGCAAGTACTTCCATGTAATATGAAATCCTTTTCATGCCATACATTGTTGATAACCATGATTAATATGAGATTCCTACTTATGATATTATAAATTATGGACTCTACTCTTATGATCAAATCAGTCATGTATGTCAGTTTCCTTCCATCAAGTCCTGGGGTACTTGTACCCAAAAACTATAATCGTGTGCCTAGATCCATGTCATGTTTCACGATATCCGAACTCAAGCTATGATTCCATAGACTTTAGTCAGTCATGTGACTCAGGAAAATCTTATGATATTAGTCAGTTGTCAAATATCAGTAACATTCCGACAGTCAATGGAATTCAGTAAGATCAAGCCATGCACATTCAGTTACTCATGTACAGTCCCTCTATATAGGATTAGAAGTTAGCACCGAGTAAACCCAGGAATGGGAACTTACCCGCCAGTTCAGGGTGTGATTCGTAGTAGCAATCCTTGTGTTCTAGAACCACGTAGCCAGCGTAGGTTGAGACATCTTAACCCGTCAGCTTAGGGTTGATGAGGTGGCTTAACCCATCATTTTAGGGTTCCCACTATTCTTATTTGAGTACCTACCAGTATAGGGTCTCACAACTATCCTTATCAGTGGCGCGGTATTGACACCCCTCCAGTCGGGGCTAAGATTGGACCCCATCTTAGCCATAACGGCATACATGGGGCATGTTGGTAAAACACTACTTCCTACAGTTTTAGTATCAGTCTCAGTAAAAGAACTTAGGGCGTTCTTTAGATTTCAGTATATACAGGACTGTCAGATACAATTATCCATGTTATCAATTTCAGTATCAGACAGGACAGTTATCATTAAACCATGTATTAGCTTACAAGACATGCTATCACGTATTCATGGTCCCAGTTTCTATATTTGTGTGTTTGCACTCCCACATTTATATTAGTTAGTCAGTGTTTTTCATGCATGAAACCCTTTATGTTCAGCCTACCTCCCTCGTATACTCAGTACTCCAGTTGTACTAACGCATTTCCCCTATGGTGATTTCTTTTCATGTTACACCATAGGTTTCGAGCTCCAGCCCAGCAGTTGCGGTAGCATTCCAGTAGTAGAGACACAGTGAGTCCTCATTGATTCGAGGACAATATGATCTGATTCATTAATTTATTCTTCATTTCAGTTTTATAGATTTAGTTGGAGACATGTTCCCTCAACTCCTTATTTAGATAGTTTAGAGGCTTTCGGATTTACTTTTAGATTTACGTTCAGATTTAGTTGTTTTGGGTATTTTCGCCCATATGATTGTATTCAGTTGAGCCTTATGGCCTTACAGTTCCATGTATTCCACATTAGTATATTATGATTTGCAGTATACAGGTACAGATATCAATCATGGGTTAGCCTGTGGTCCCTTGGGGCCATAAGCACCGTGTAGCATTTCGGTTCAGCAAATCGGGGTGTTACATTGATATATGAAGGAAGGATAAAAAATTTGGAATATTGATCTAAAAGTGGTAGTCAATAGAGATTTGGTGTAATCAACTAATATATCAAAGATGTTAATTCATCTGTTGAGTGTCTTTTAAACTTGAACCATTCATGTAAGTAGACAGAAGAACTACCTCTTCCATTCCTAGATAAGAAAAGTAAAGTGAGAAAGGGAGTTCGTATATTTACATGTCACCAACATAATGGGCGTATTGATAAAACTTACAAGAAAATCATTTAGTTTACTGTTGGACATGCAAAAGAAATTTGCAAAAGGTTAGCAACTTTTTTTAAGAGAGGTAAAGTTCACAAAGCAACTTTTAACCCTCTACTTTCAAGTATCCCAAATAAGCAGTATACACTTTACCTCTATTCATGTTTTTTTTGGCAATTAAAACAACCCCTATTCAAGTTCTTTTTATATTTATTTTGAGTTCCATTAAATACTTTAACCCACAAACTTCAATTCCTAGGAGAATGTTTTACAACAGACCAAGAAGGAATTTTGATTTTTGTAATCCCCTAATTAAAATTTGAAATACCAAACTAACTGTACCACAATAATTAACAATCACTTATCCTATGCTTGATTTTGCATAGCCAACGGAAACAGATCTGCACTGTAGTCTTAGAACCCCAGTTAGAGGAATCCTGCATTAATCAAATTGAAACCTAAATAAAGCTTCCTGATTTTCTATCTTTGAGATGCTACCTACTGTATGAATTTCTGGGTGATCTATAAATTTCAAAGAGTATATTTAACCTTTGAAATTTTCTTGTTATCCAACTGTTTCATTTCCTATCATCTTTGGTTTGGAGAGGAAAATATGCTTCTGTTCAATCGAATAGGCATGTTGTATGAGGCCTAAGAAGTCCAAAAACATAAAAGGTTCATTATAGAGCACTCTAATAACCAAAATTAGTTTTGCACACGGTAATGAGTATTGATACGAGTTCAAATACAATGAAAGCACACATTGCAGGCATATAACTTAATAAACATAGAAAAGAACAAGAAAAAGATACACACCTTCATCGTCTTCATCATCTAACAAAGGGAAATCCAACCTAGTTTTAGGAAGTATAGATGTGCCCCTAACAAAAGCCACTACTTCATCAGTAACACCACTGCACCTCAACCTGAATCTTCCTCCTCATTCTCTCCCAATTGCAGTAAGTTGGAAACCATTTATTGACCTTCATAAAGTAATATTCTTGGAAAAATTAGATATCCTACACTTAAATCTACCCCCAATTTCAATAATATTGATTCGTAAACTCGTGATCCCTGCAGGATCTGATTTGTCTTCATTCGGATCCAGTAGTGTCTTATCATTAGGAGAAGCATATACTAAAATTGCAGGATACTTCCCATAACCTTTTTCACAACCACGCGGTCCTGATAATAGGCATGGTAAGGATCCAAAGCATCCAAAAAACTGAATCTAGGGTAGAAGCAATTGAAAAATGACAAAATGACTCATGTATTAGTGTATTCACCTACTTGGACCACTACATCTGGGAATAGACTTAGCAAAGTAGTTACTTGGATTGTGTAAAGTAGTTGTGAATTATCTACACCAGTAGCCTAATGTTGCTTGGTCGGTACGGTAACCCTTGGTAATCAAGAAATCAACCTAAATCTATAGAATAGGTGGAGCAAAATCTACGTATACCTCCTAGAATGGAAATCCATCAAAAGACTATGCATAACACCCCAATTTTCTGAACCGGAATGCTACAAGGTGCTCATGACCCCGAAGGATCACAAGCCAACCCATGACTAATATCTATACCTGTACACTACATAATATAACATGAAAATATGGAAACATATACTTAATGGCCATACGGTTCAAATCTCAATAAAAAAATCTGATAAGAATAATGTCTAAAAATGGTATAACAATACTAAAACAAATCTAAAATAACTGTCTGACATGCTATAGTCTAGAAAGCCTCTAAACTGCCTAAATACGGAGTTGATGGAACATATCTCCAACTAACTCCATTTAGCAAAACTGAACTAAAATAATAAATGAAATAAAATAATATCGTCCTTGAATGGATGAGGACACACCGCAACTCTGCGACTGGAATTCTACTGCTAATCTGGAACACGTGCCTCTGAACCTATGGTGTAACATAAGAAAAAGAACCATAGTGAAAATACGCCAGTATGTCTGAATGTACTGAGTACACAACTGATGTAGGCTAAATTCAAAGGGTTATATGCATGAACAATGCTGACTAATATGAACATGAGAATACATATATGCATATGTAACTATAACTGAACTCATAGAGATGTTGACAACTAAGTCTTAATACTAACAACATGAGTGTACTGATACTGAGATACTGAATAGATGAATAACTATTTTTGATAGTTTGAATTATGAAGAACTGGTCTAGTTGACTCTGTCTGATAGTCCTGAAGCTGAATACTGATATCATGAATTCTGATAACTGATATGATTGATACATGAGTTCAGAGAACTGATATAACTAATAGCATAAGTGATTGTATCTGATAGTCCATAAATCTAAAGGAACTATTTGTGTTCTATTTGATTTCTGAGTTGACTGTATCTAACAGTCCTAAAATCTGAAGAACTATCTGAGTTCTTTTACTGAGACTGGGTGGCTGTAGCTGACAATCCTGAAATATGTATCTGAAACTATGGGAGGTAGTTATTTAACCGACATGACCCATATATGCTATAATAGCTAAGCTATGGTCCAATTCATGCCCTAATTAGAAGGGTATCAATACTGTGCCACTGGTAAGGACAGTTGTGAGTGAACCTTATCTGATAGGTACTCAAATAAGAACAGTGGGAACCCTAAACTGACAGGTTAAGCCACCTCATCAACCCTAATCTTACAGGTTAAGATGTCTCAACCTACGCTGGCTATATAGTTTTGAAACACAAGAATGACTACTAAGAATCACACCCTGAACTGGTAGGTGAGCTCCCATCATTAGGTTTACTCGGTGCTAACTTATACTCCCATCTGAAGGACACTAAACTGAATAACTAAGTTGAATTGAATAATTGAACTAAACTGATTAGCTGAACAGATACTAATTAACTGGAATGATAGTAGTGGTGTTGTTTACCGGTGCTAAACTAACTTTACTGGATTTCGATGACTGACGGAATGTATTGAGTTCTGAGGATAGGTTGAGAGTATTAAAGTCACTGAGATTAAATGTGAATACTGAGGTTGTTGAGGTTACTGAGCACTAAGATTACTAAGATTACTATGTTTTCTAGAGTCACATGACTGACTAAATTCTATAGATCATGGATTGACTGAGAGTATCGTGATAACATGACATGGCTCTAGTCAAACATCTACATTTTCTGGGTACAAGTACCCCCGATACTTGATGGAAGAAAACTGACACAACTTTACTTTCTTGAGTACATGACCATCACTAATAATCCATAATATATAAGTGAGGAATTTCATGAAGTACATAGTCATCATAATATCTAACATGATTAGGAATGCTTATAATCAAGTCATAAATCTCATATTCTAATATCATGGGCATTCCGACAACATATACTATTCATAACAATGGCATGGAAACCATTTAAGCATAACGGAACGGAAAACATATAACATTTAGTTCATATCATAATAATTTGGGGATAACTCATGTGATACTTCAAAATCATGATCTTGTTCATAGCATGGAAGGCATGTAGAAACACTATGAATCCATTCCCCAATTATCATGTACATTCCATTAACATATATATTGCACAACAATGACAAGTGAGCTCTTTAAACATAATAGACTACCATGAATTTATCATACAGTTCACCCCTAAGTTATAATACATGATTTTTATCATTATAGGCATTTTATCAAACACCTTACATGCACAATATTGAGCATAAGTGTACTTAAAAAATTTAGAAATATTGAACTACCCAAATTCGTGGGTTTCCAACTAACATGCCCATACACTTCTTGGAAACACATTTAGATACCATCTTGAAACACAATTAACAACCATCAACATGAACATAATCACACAACAACATAAAGATCATAATTTATTATTTAAAACATGGTTCTTGAGCTCCACAGATGAAAGAAATCCGTGGATGAACACTACACATACCTTAGTGATTGAATATTCAAAGAGATCTAATATTTCCGAAAGTTATTGAAGAAATCCTTAGGCTTGCTCTTGAGGAGATGATCTTGAGAGGAAACCCTATTCTCATGGTTGAGAGTGTACGAGAGAGCCTTTTGAGATGTTTAATTAAAGAGAATGGAAGATAATATGTTTCTTGAGGGTTATAATTTGTGGGAAGTGAAGAAGAAAGACCAAAATACCCTTACTAAAATGTCCCTCAAATGCTGGGAAAATAACTGACAAAATTTGTGACAAGCCATCATACTAGTGATAGGTCATCACAAAAAGGTGAAATCTTGGTTTTCTGGTTAAGGTTGACGACAATGGTGATAGGCCATCACGGCCATGATGGATTGTCACAAAATGTCATCACTGGTGGTGAAAATCTGCCCAGGGCTGATGACATTGGTGATAGGCCATCACGGGAGTGACGGCTTGTCACAAAATGTCGTCACTGGGTTTCCCAGCCTGACATACTAGAGTAAAATGGGCATAACTCTTTGATCCGATATCGAATTTAGGTGAAATTGGTATCATTGGAAAGATAATTCAAAGAAATTTCATGTGATATATAGTAAGTCACCCAGTTAGTAATATACAATGAGTTATGGTCAATTTAAGTTGACCTATGTTTTGACGCTCACTAAAACTTGAACGATAGGAAGGCTTTCAACTTGTACTTGAGTTAGGGGACCTCTATGATCTAAATTCATGCTCAAATAGATTCATAAACTACATAATTTATTAACATACTAAATTTACATAGGAGTTGAGGCTTTTGAAATATCTATGCATAGAAATGACGGATTTTCATCCTAGTACAAAATGTGGGGTATTACAATATCTTCCCCTTAGGAACATTTGTCCTTGAATGAGACTGGCTGAGATGAGAGAAAAAAAAAACTCACATGGATATAGAGCATGAACAATTGATTATGATTTCATGGCTGATGTGATTGATAAGCTGAACATATCATACTGAACATGCATATCTGATACATGCATACAGATTCATAGGTACTTGAGGGAGAGTACTAATAAGATGATCATGCATCTCTGATGTGCAAATTTATGATTGAATTGGCTTATAATCATGCAAACAAATATGCAATGGTAAAGATACCAAGTTTGAAATAGGAACTGAGCATGAAGCGTAATACCAAGTTTGTACTAAAATTTAAACATGAGAATGAGTAAGCTCAAAGAAGACTACTACCATGAACTGAAAATACCGATGAGTCTGAGATTGATTACTTAATATACATGAGCGGAGACATAAGAACATAACTGAATCTGTAACATGAAACATGAACTGAACTGAGTCTCTAATGTGTGACATGGACAGAGTATCGTGTCGTTGCTACACTGAGCCATTGAGTACATGGCTTACTACTGAGTTTTGAAGCTAGAGGATCGGATTATAAGTAACATTTCCTCCAAGATAGATCCATCAAAGAAAATAACATATCTAAATCAAGGAAGTTTGGGGGCTATAGTGTATCTCCCCCTTGGGACACTATGTCCCTTGAAGGATGCTGGTCTGACCTTGCTGAGATATTGAGAAAGTTGAGGTGATGCATCTAGTACCTAGGTATGAAATTATGAATGATTATCTGAGATCTAAAACTGAAGCGTGATACACGAATGGATAGACATACTAACTTATCTGATTAACTAAGTAACTGGTAACTGAATGCTGGGTATGCAAGCCTGAATTATACTTAATCGGAGTAGCTAGGCTAAGGCTATAAAGTATTATGCATATGAGAAGGGACTGACTGAGTAACATAAGGTAACTGATCATGGATTTCATGAAACCTATATTGTCTGAAAATGCAGGACCAAGCGTATTACATGATTTGGAAATATTCCATAGATTGAGGTATTAGAATACGTATAACTGAATAGCTGATAACTGTATGCTATGGTCTAGGAATTCTAAAACTAAACTAGAATTTTTAAGTTGAATACAGATCTGAAGCTGACACTATAACTTAAGACTGTTACTGGGATCCATACTGGAACTAAATGCTGGGTCCCGATAACTAAATACTGAAACTAAGGTTTTGACTAATACTGAAGTGCTTAATTCTGATACTGGACACTAATTATTGAGTGTTGAGTACTGAAACTATAACTGAGATGGAAATTGAGTTATGATAGTCTCATAATAAAGGGTGACATAAGTCAAGGATCTGAAATCTGAATATACATTCACACTCTGAATTTTTTTTTCCAATTTCTAAGTACTACCTCTTGCTAGCCCTTTTCTTGCATACTAACAGGATATTAAAGCCTATCTTTGTATCTACACCCTCGTATAAAACATGTATGCAATAATCTGCTCTTAACATGAAACATTAACTCTCTCCCATCTAAGAAATTTCTCAACACTATATTATTCTCATAAAGAGAGCTCATGAAGGGTTAAATCAGGAGAACCTGAAATATGAATGGATACTGACTGAAGTTGACATATGACTAAAACATGAGGAAAATAATATCAACAACATGGATTTACTAAAAATTTCTGAACTGAGTATATACATGATATAGTCTGAATTTATTTGATCAGTGGGGGCGTAGCATGGGTCATGGAAACTGAATATACTGGGGAGCATGATATTTTTAATGAGTTATGAGTTGCATGAACTGAGTCAGGAATTTCTAAGTTCATGGAACATAATTTGTAACATTGAGTGATCTAGAACTGAACTTCCTATACTGGGAATTGAAGGCACACACAATTCTATGGAATACGTGTGAATATAAGCTATATCCATAGAATCTGAGACATGAATCATGCATAGGCATTATGCTGACTGAAGTACAAAGCTTTACGCTGAGATAAGGATGGGTCGGGAATCACCTTCCCTAACTACTTTTCTATACATACTTGCACTACTACTGGAATCTGAGAGCCTAACTTAGGTACTTGATCTACTATCTCCCCCTTGGATTTAAGCCAAAACATAAGTCTATGAAAACTAAACTAATCTCTGAACTGTACTAAAATCATTATCACATACTTATAATCTGATCAACATATGCTCGCCTTACTAAAAACTTCATCTACCTCTGTTAGCTCACATACTACTAATATCACATCCACACCTTCATGCCTAATTTCAAGTCAATAAACATAAATTTCTAACTCCCACTGTTCAAGCCTACAAATTTATTCTGGCACAACTACCCCCACGAATACATAGTCTGTTCAATCTAGATATCATTATCCCAACTTGTGTACTGCTAAACTCTTGAGTTCATGCTTCTAACTTGGGTGACATGCTATCATAGGATTTTTAGAAGGGATCTGGTGGTATATCTTAATCTAAGTTTGAGAACAAGTTCTCATGATCAGGAATAAGATCCGTACAACTTTGGAACATAAGGGAACTGATGGGATACTATCTGAGAAATCCCTATCTTTAGGACTTAAGCTTCACTATTTCTGTTACCTTGAAAGTAAGGTGGAATTAACATGAGTGAAGCATGATGAGAATCTACATGAGTTTCTTAGAGAACCTTGGTATAGCATGATCTAAGACATGAAAGAAGGGAAACTATTCCTAAAACACCTCATAGCCTCCTACAAATAAGTGTAGTGCACAACACACGTTTGTACAAAACTCTACTAGATACGGATTTAAGACTTCCTAGGACTCTATTGAACCTTAGGCTTTGATACCATGTTTGTAATACCCCAATTTTCTAAATCGGAATGCTACATGGTGCTCATGACCTTGAAGGACCACAGTCTAATCCAAGACTGATATCTATACTTGTACACTGCATAATATAACATGAAAATATGGAAACATTACTGTATGGCCATAAGGTTAAAATCTAAATAGAAATATCTGATAAGAATAATTTGTGAAAATGGTATAACAATACCAAAACAAATCTAAAATAACTGTCTGACATGCTATAGTCTAGAAAGCCTCTAAAATGTATGAATTAGGAGTTGATGGAACATGTCTCCAACTAAATCCATCTAGCAAAACTGAACTGAAATAATAAATGAAATAAAATAATATCGCATTCGAATAGATGAGCACTAACTGCAACTCTGTGACTAGAATTCTACTACTGATTTGGAAAACGTGCCTCTAAACCTATGGTGTAACGTAAGAGAAAGCACCATGGCACAAATGCGTCAGTACATCTGAATGTACTGAGTATATGAGTGAGGTAGGCTAAATTCAATGGGTTATATACATGAACAATGCTGACTAATATGAACGTGAGAATACATACATGCATACGTAACTATAACTAAACTCGTAGAGATACTGACTATTGAGTCTGAATACTGACAACATGAGTGTACTGATATTAAGATACTGAATAGATGAACGACTATTTCTGACAGTTTGAATTATGAAGAACTGGTCTGGTTGACTGTGTTTGACAGCCCTGAAGCTGAATACTGATATCACAAATTCTGATAACTGATGTAACTGATACATGAGTTCAAATAACTGATATAACTTATAGCATAAGTGACTGTATTTGACAGTCCATAAATCTGAAGGAACTATCTGAGTTCTGTTCTATTTCTGAGTTGACTGTATCTGACAGTTCTAAAATTTGAAGAACTATCTGAGTTCTTTTGCTGAGACTGGGTAACTATAACTGATAGTCCTGATATCTATAACTGACACTGTGGTAGGTAGTTGTTTAACTGACATACCCCATTTATGTATATAACAGCTGAGCTGGGGTCCAATCTGTGCCCTAATTGGAAGGGTGTCAATATCGCGCCACTGGTAAGGATATCTGTGAGTATCCCTTATCTGGTAGGTACTCAAATGATAATGGTGGGAACCCTAAACTAATGGGTTAATCCACCTCATCAACCCTAATCTTATAGGTTAAGATGTATCAACCTATGCTGGCTACGTAGTTCTGGAAAACAAAGATGACTGCTAAGAATCACACCCTAAACTGGTAGGTGAGTTCCCATCCTTGGGTTCACTCGGTGCTAACTTTTACTCACATCTGAAAGACACTAAACTGAATAACTAAGCTGAACTGAATAACTGAACTGAACTAATTAGCTGAACTGATACTGATTAAATGGACTGATACTACTGGTATTATTTAGCAGAGCTAAACTAAGTTTACAAGATTTTGATGACTAATGGAATGTATTAAGTTCTGAGGAATGGTTGAGAGTACTAAAGATACTGAGATTAACTGTGAATACTGAGGCTGCTGAGGTTACTGAGCACTGAGATTACTGAGACTACTAGATTGCTGAGATTACTGAGTTTTCCTGAGTCACATGACTAACTGAATTCTATAGATCATGGCTTGACTAAAAGTATCATGATAACATGACATGGCTCTAGGCACACATCTATATTTTTTGGGTACAAGTACCCCCAGGACTTGATGGAAGGAAATTGACAAAACTTGACTTTCTTGAGTATATGACCATCAATAACAATCCATAATATATGAGTCAGGTATTTTATGAAGTACATGGTCATCATAATATCTAACATGAATAGGACTACTTATAGTCAAGTCATAGATCTCATATTCTAATATCATGGGCATTCCGATAACATATATTATTCATAACAATGGCTTGGAAACCATTTAAGCATAAGGGAATGGCAAACATGAAATATTTAGTTCATATCATAATAATTTGGGGATAACTCATGTAATACTTCAAAATCATGATCTTGTTCATAGCATGGAAAGCATATAGACACACTATGAATTCATTCCTCAATCATCATGTACATTCCATTAACACATATATTGCACAACAATGACAAGTAAGCTCTTTGAACATAATAGACTAGCATGAATTTATCATATAGTTCACCCCTAAGTTATAATACATGATTTTTATCATTTTAGGTATTTTATCAAACACCTTACATGCACAATATTGAGCATAGGTGTACTTAACAAATTTAGAAATCTTGAACCACCGATATTCATGGATTTCCAGCTAACATGCCCATACACTTCTTGGAAATACATTCAGATACCATCTTGAAACACAATTAACAACCATCAACATGAACATAATCACACAACAACATAAAAATCATAATTTATTATTTAAAACATGGTTCTTAAGCTCCACGGATGAAAGGGATCTGTGGATGAACACTACGCATATCTTAGTGATTGAATCTTTAAAGACATCTAAAATTTCTGAAGGTTCTTGAAGAAATCCTTAGACTTGCTCTTGAGGAGATGATCCTGAGAGAAAACCCTAATCTTGTGGTTGAGAGTGTATGAGAGAGCCTTTTGAGATGTTTAACTAAAGAGAATGGAATATAATGTTTCTTGAGGGTTATAAGTCGTGGGAAGTGAAATAAAAAGAACAAATATCCTTACTAAGATGTCCCTCAATTTCAAAGAAAAATAGCTGACGACATTCGTGACAAGCCGTCATACTGGTGATAGGTCGTCACGAATTATCTTCACAAAAAGGTGAAATCTTCGTTTCCTGGTTAAGGTTGACCACATTGGTGATAGGCCATCACGGGCGTGAAGGCTTGTCACAAAATTCCTTCACTGGGGGTGAAAATCTTCCCAGGGCTGATGACATTGGTGATAGACCGTCACGAGCGTGACGGCTTGTCACAAAATATCATCACTAGATTTCCAGCCTAACATATCGGAGTAAAATGGGCATAACTCCCTGGTCCTATATCGGATTTAGGCAAAATTGGTATTGTTGGAAAGATAATTCAAATAGATTTTATTTGATATATAGTAAGCCACCCAGTTTGTCATATACAACGAGTTATGGTCGATTGAATTTGACCCAAGTTTTGACGCTCACTAAAACTTGAACGATAGGAAAGCTTTCAACTTGTACTTGAGTTAGGGGACCTCTATGATCCAAATTCATGCTCAAATAGATTCCCACACTACATAATTTATTAAAACACTAAATTTTCATAGGATTCAATGCTTTTGAAATGTCTACACATAGAAATGGTGGGTTTTCATCCTAGTTCGAAATGTAGGGTATTACACTATGGGAATTCAACAAGCAAGGGTTGAATCGAGTAACGCTTGAGGATGAAACCCAGGGTTGCTGGCTACTCTTACTGGTCAACCCGATAAAAGCAAAGAACTAAATTACAGACACTCAAATTAGGAATTAACATAGAGATTGGAAATAAAGAAACCAAGAAACTAAAGGAATAAAAAAATACCCTTCTGGTGGATGATAAGCACCAGACCCCTTCTCCTCATGATGGTAGGGTTACCACTTCTTTGCCGACGATAGAATCAACCGTCTTCCTCTCGAGCGGTAGTCTCGACCATCTTCCTCTCTTAGATGTAAAAGTTTATATTTGATTATTAATTAAAGAATATTAGAAATGTTGAATGTTTTTTAAAGTCCAGGGTTTTTGAACTGAGCTGAATTATTTTTTAGATTTGTTTTTTTTGGATAATTAGAAATTGGAGGGAATAAAATATATTGGAGGGTATCTAATATTTTATTGTTATAATATTAGAGGAAATATCATATTTTGATATAAATTTTTGAAAATTTAAAAAGCAATACTTATAAATTGTTGTTTTAAAATAATAAAAATAGCACATTTTAAAAGTGTAACCATATTTGTAAAATGCATTGCTAATTATATAATGATTTGATAACACTTATGAAGTGTAGCATATATCATTAAATGAAACGCTTTACAAATGTTGTCAAAATTAGTGTGGCTTAAAAGTAAAAGTTAAGGCTACATTTTAAAAGTGTGCCCAAAAATATTTTAGACAACACTTTACAAGTGTTGTCCAAATTTAGTGTGGCCTTATGCCAAAAATATTGCAGTGTGGTGGCCAAAAAATGAGTCGGTTGCCAACATCTTGATGTCTCCACCTAAAGTGCCGGATATTGGACTTGTATTACTTGAAAAGGGTTATAAAGAAGAGAAAAGAGAGATGAAATAAGATAAATGATGATTAGTTTGCCAAAAATCAATGTCACTAGAGAGGAATTGATGATCGCCAGAAACTGACTTTCCTCATCAAAAAACTGATGTGGTCACTGGACGCAGAGGTGGGCTATTGAAGAAACAAGATTTTTGATTCTTCTATTGGTGAACTAAATAAGGCATGAGAGACAAGCAGACACCAGAGTGGTTCCACGATTGGTATCGGTGGGTGCTTGCCAGAGTGGCGATGTTTGGAACTGGGGGAGCAGTGCTGTTGGTTTGACTATGGAGCTGGATGAAGCAATGGTTGGTATCGAGTAATTGCCAGTCGGTAGTACTGTACTCGGAGGAGAGAAAATTACAGCCAATTTCTTTTAAATTCCAAAATTATGAAACACTATAAAAATAATAATATTAATATTAATGAAAAAATCACTAAAGAAAAACTAAATATGTTGCTCTCTATTTAAAGAGATATTGCATGATGCAACTAACATTGGATAACACGTGCAAAACACATGTCCACTTCTCCTAAGAAATGAATATCATTTGTGATAAAAGTGAATCTTGTATGCATTTCTTGAATTGCCTCTCCTTCCTTCATAGAAAAAGTTTTATACTGAGTTGTCAGCATGTCAACATTTGAGTCCTTCACATTAGTTGTTCCTTCATTAGCTGTCTTCAGGAAATCTCAGTTTTCTTTAGCATTTTTACAAGAAAAAATACTATTATACTCATCAGGTTCTACGCCATAGGTAAAAAATTTATTTGCCTTGCAATTCTTCTCAACTTTATTTCGATCTTCATCATCAAACTCTCTCTTGTTTTTCACAACCATCCTTGTTATGTCTCTTTCTTTGACTTCTCTAACAGTCACATAAGTACCATCATGTATTATATCCATATTCTCATGTCCTCAACCATAATGAAGTCATACATCCTAATTTTTCACCACCCATAGTACTTCCCATTAAATCGGGATGGTCAAGAGGTAGATTGCCCTTCTTCCAGATTAGGTGGAGCAGCCATGATCAATAAATCACTTTAGGTATGAACCTTTTAAAGTTTCCATACTCTTATACCAATTTTTGAAATGTGGGGAGTTGCACCACACTATGAGGGACCAAGTACCTTAAAGTCAAACTAGGCAATAAAGCAGCAAGGAAACAACACTTTGCAGAAAATTAAACACAATAGTTTAATGTGGAAACCTCCTTGATCAATGGACGAAAAATCATAGATTTCCCTCATAAGAACTCAAAAATCCACTATAATCAATCTCTTGATTACATACTTGATTTGAACCTAATTCTAGGCTCAACTAGTTTTCAACAACTCTATTACAAACTCTCCTTGACAACTCTGTCAAGATCTCACCTTGATATTAATTAACTCTAACCAATATAAAACTTAGGTAACTCCACATAAGCACTCAACAAGAACAAAAAGGCATTACTCTTATACCATAAGTAATTCAATTATAGACCAAGACTTGACTAAACAACTCACACTCTCTCAGCAAAAAAAACATTGGGACTTAAGCAATATTTGAGGTTTGTCGATTTCTTTTCTTGAACAATCTAATTGTGAGAACTAATAAATTGAGGATCATTCTTTTCTATTTATAACTAGAAAATTATTAGAGTAGAAATACAAGTGGGCCAAGTGTCCTGATAGGTACAACCTCACCTACATAGTTTGTTACAATAACAAACAATACTGCATCGGATAATGACAATTGTACTGAATTCATTAGGACATAGGGACCTAGTCCCTTGTTGTCATTTGATCATCATCAAAATAAGATATAGCACATATACATATATATAAAGAAAGCTAGGATAGAGACAAAGGCCATGAACATGAGAGTTAAAATATTAACCTGAACTGTGTAGCTCCCTCTGTCCTAAAGGCACCTATGGAATATATTAGTCTGACTTTCTATGCTAAAACGACCCCAATGTGTGTTAGTTACATGCACTGAGGACATTAAGGAAAGGCTAAATACACCAAGGTGATATCTATCAAAAATATAAAATATGCACTAAGCACATGGTAATATACACCCCCACGTCGACAATAATGGTTTTTAGTGTTGGTCCCCTAGGAGTATACCTTCACGGTGAGCTACACAATTCCCTCTAAGGCCTAATTAAAATAGTTTTCACATAATCAAAACCATTAACCAAGGACTCTTTTATTAAGAAATTTACCAACTTGGTAGTGTCATACCAATAGGCTTGGAAGATTTTATAATTATGCCAAACCAATCCATGTAACCATTTTACTCCCAAGTTTCTATTAAAAACCCAAAACCATGGACATCAAGGCCATTTCAAATCCATTTTTATCATCCATTATGTTTTTAAATCAATGCAATGCTCCAAAAGTAAGTTATATCATGCAAATACCAAATTCAAAAAGAAAGTTATAAAGGTGGGTTGAGGTTAAATGCCATTACCAAGCAAACACTCCATCAATTTAGGGAAAACCGTGTTCCCCATTCCAATAATTATAATTATGTACCCATTCAGCCCCAAAGACAATCAACCAAAGTATAACAACACATTTAAACCATGAAAAATACAATTTAAGTAATAACCATCAAAACCCCTTAACCCCACTTCAAATCCAACAATTAAAATTACATGAATAATGATTAAATATATGCCAAAATATAAAATTTGAGTTAGGGATAAACAACATTCGTAAAATATAAACAAAATTGAAGAGGACTCAATGTTGGGAGCCTAGTTATTGAATTTTTTGTAAAACCTTAGTATCTCTTTCCTTCGGAGTTAAAGAGGAAAGGGGAAAGTATAATCTTTGTAAATAAAGACAAATACGTCCTTTGAGTGTTTTAAAGCCATGGGGAAAAGTATGAAGGGAGGGAAAGATTATCCTTTTGATCTTGTGCTCGGTACTTTTGTTGAATTACATTGACATGAGATTTTACATGTTTTACCATGAATTGGAAATATGGTTTTATATCTTATATTATTATCCATGAGCTATGAGATTATGTCATCCGATATGTGTATGATGTTGTGATGGAATTATGTCCAAAAAGTATTTGATTATGAGAGTATGGTGATTTAATTTGTTAAGCCTTGATTTATTCTATCATTCCAATATTTCCTTAATATGAATTTAAAATTGATATTGGAAATTCTATATCTCTACTATGGGTTGATGTCTCAAGTACCTTTAACTAAGAGTTGGATGGAAAATTAAGAAATGTTGTTATTAAAGTTGCAACTAGTTTTGGTATTTTCTGGATGGTTTTGATGAGTTAAATTGTTGAAAATATTATGTATTGAGTCTTCATATCCTTGTCCAAATGTCAAGTCAGTTATGGTTCAATGCATTGATACCTTATTGATGTTGAGGAAGATTAAAATGTTTTGAGCTAAAATGTGTTGAGTTAGGAATCCACAAATTGATATGATTTGATAAATGAGAAAGAGATTTGATTTGGTCTTTATGAAAGACCCTTGTGATGTTGTGGTGGATTTCCTAATGCGTTCTGAGCTTGTCGGGGAGTAGTACTTAGCACCGAGAGAGAAATTTGGTATTTTCCCAAACCTATGTGCCACGTAGGGTTGTTTGATGATGATATTATTAGCCAGAGAGCCCGATTATGATTATTGCAATTTTAATGTCGTACTCCCTGGCAAAGAGTATGACGCTCTCACCAATGGGGGTTCCAAACATTGGTATTCCACGTAGCTCAAGTGGGGTTGTCGGTTATAGGAAACTCCCCTATCCATAAGAGTCATGTTTATTGAAATACTGAGTCACTTCGAGTTTTGATGTGGTAAGTCAAGTTGCCTATGATGATCTATAATGATTTATGAGGTTTTTCTCCTACATTTCCTATCTAAGATGTTATGAGTTTCATGATTCAATGTCACTCAAGCTGGGTGTGTTATTATGGTCCGTATGTATGTTTTTACGAAATTTATGATATTATTTATATTTTGCATGCGCCTCTACATACTTAGTACGTATCTTGTGCTGACCCACATATTTCTCTATGGGCTACATTCTTACCATGATGTAGGTTTAGGTACTCAGCCACAGCTGCAATAGTGATATCCGAGTGCCACATCTATGTTTCTTTAGTTGTGAGTCGTCATGGTTCGAGGAACAAGTTTTTACTTTTGGTGTTGTTGTTTGGTGATCCCTTTGGTCTGTTGAGTCAGTTGGGGGTTTGTCCCAATGGCTCATTGATTTTGCTGTATAGAGGCTATGTCAGACTAGTGTATTGTTGGGTTGGTTTGTGTATAGAAATTCCATATATGTACAGTCTAACGATATTTCGTGCCATATGCAATGTGATATGATATGTACTTATATATCCTTAGCGTAGCGTGTATATTATTGTGTTGGAACCCAACGGTAGTGTTTTGGCTTAAAGGGTTAGCTTGAGGCTAAATGTAGCCTTGGGCACCATGTGGCATCTCGAGATGATATTTCGGGGCATTTAAACTTGATATCAGAGCCTAAGGTTGTGAAGAGTCCTAGGGAGTCTGACAAGCTGCGTTACGTAGAGTCTTGAGCATCGGTGTGTAGCGCACCACACCTATGATCAAGAGGCTGCGGGGCATTTTAGGAAAAGTCATTTCTTTCTTTCTACAAGAGTCTATCATGCTTACAACTATTTCCTTCTACTGTTAATTTGTGCATTCTTATGGCCGAAAATGTCTCCACATCGAGCTCGCAGAAACAACAACCAACCTCAACCCGTTGATCCGTTACATGAGACGGTATCCCATGCTGAATTTTGGGTAGCTTTTTAGATGCTAGCCTATGTAGTTACCGCCAATACTCAGGCCAACGCTCCACCTCCGCAGGAAAATAATTCGGCAGCAGCACGAATTCGCACTTTATGTGGATGAAGCTGCTAGAGTTTCATGGGTTGAGAGCAGGTAAGGACCCACAGATGTATGTTGTTCAAATGAAGAAAATTACACAAATTATGCACATGACTGAGGAAGAAAGTATGGAGCTAGCTTTTTATCGTTTGAAGGATATTTTCTATGACTGGGTGCAAATGTGGAATAAGGGTAGAGAGGAAGATACCGCTCCGGTTACTTGGCAATTATTCCAAAATGCTTTCTTGGATAGATTCTTTCCTCTTAAGTTAAGGAAAGCTAAGATAGAGGAGTTTATGAATTTGAGACAAGGCTCCATGTCGGTTAAGGAGTATTGTCTTAAGTTTAATCAGCTATCGAAGTACGCTCCCAATATGATTGCTGACTCGAGGACTAGTATGAGAAAGTTTCTAACTGGGGTGTCGAGTTATGTGGTGAAAGAATGTTGATCTGCTATGATCAACAGGGAGATTGATCTTCCTAGGTTAATGATTTATGCCCAATAGATTGAGTCAGACAAGACAAAGGAAAGGAAAAGAGTAAGAGGGATTAAGAGAGTCAGATCGAAGCAATAGGCTCCCTCAGTTTCAGAGAGGTCCATTTATACCTGCGCCTTCCTCAGCTAGTGCTCCCATATATCAGGGTAGGCAAAAATAGGTCGGTACCTTCCAGGTCTCAGGACAATGTAAGCAACCGACCTCATCCTCCTTCGTGTGCTAAGTATGATAAAGACCATTTTGGGGAGTATTATATGGGGCAGCGGGGTTGTTTTGGTTATGGAAATTTAGGCCACATACTTAGAGACTATCTGTATGCCAGACAGCGAAGTCATGATGCCCGTCCCCAGAGTCAGGCTACCAGTGCCCCGCCTCCCGCAGCCCGTCCAATTCCTCCTCAGGGTGCTTCATGTAGTACTACTAGCAGTCAATGCTAGAATCGTTTCTATGCTATACCACTTCGTCAAGAGAAGGAGAACTCTCCCGATGTTGTCACTGATATGCTTCGTGTTTTCTATTTTGATGTTTATGTGTTGATGGACCCCGGTTTGAGTTTTTCTTATGTGACTCCTCTAGTTAATGTAAATTTTGAAATAAATCTTGAACTAATTTTTGAACCTATTTTGGTTTCTACTCCAATAGGAGATTCTGTCATTGCTAAGCGAGTGTATAAAAAATATCCCATTAATGTCTTTCACTGGGTTATGTATACTGATTTGATTGAACTAGATATGGTTGACTTTGATATCATTCTGGGTATGGATTGTCTTCACTCATGCTATGTGTCTATTGATTGTCGTGCCCGTGTGGTTAAGTTTTAGTTTCCTGATGAACCTATCCTCAAATGGTTTGGGAGTTCTATGATTCCTAAGGGTCGTTTCATATCCTATCTCAAAGCTAGGAAGTTGGTTTCCAAGGGTTGCATCCACCATTTGGTTTGGGTTAAAGACACTAAGTCTGAAACCCCGACCATTCAGTCAATTAATGTTGTTAATGAGTTTCTTGATATCTTTCCGAAAGATCTCCCTGGAGTATCTCTTGATAGAGAGATAGAGTTCGGGATTGACCTTCTTCCTGATACTCAGCCTATTTCCATTCCTCCATATCGCATGGCTCCCACGAAACTTAAAGAGTTGAAGGAGCAATTGAAAGATCTTTTAGACAAAAACTTTATCAGACCTAGTGTGTCCCCGGATGTGTATTGATTACCGGCAACTTAATAGGGTTACTATCAAGAATAAATATTCATTTTCTCAAATTGATGATTTATTTGATCAATAGCAAGGTGCGAGCTACTTTTCAAATATAGACCTCAGATCTGATTATCACCAACTTAAGTTTAGGGAATGTGATATCCCTAAGACAGCCTTCCAAACCCGTTACGGTCATTTTTGAATTTCTAGTGATGTCTTTCAGGTTAACTAATGCTCTAGCGGCTTTCATAGATCTTATGAACCGTGTATTCTGGCCATATCTAGATTTATTTGTAATAGTGTTCCTTGATGATATTCTTATTTACTCCCAAAGTGATAGTGATCATGCGGATCATCTCCGAATCTCGTTGAAAACTCTTCAAACTCATCGGTTGTATGCTAAGTTCAGTAAGTATGAGTTCTGGCTGAACTCTGTAGCTTTCTTGGGTCATGTTGTTTCTTTCGAAGGTATTAGAGTTGATCCTCAAAAGATAGAGGCTATAAAGAGTTGGCCTAGACCTATTTCTTCTTCTAATATCTGAAGTTTCTTGGGTCTAGCTGGTTATTATCGTCTTTTTATTGAGGGGTTTTCATCTATTGCGTCTCCTATGACCCATTTGACCCAAAAGAAAGTAAAGTTCCTATGGTCTGAATCTTGCGAGATGAGTTTTTAGGATTTGAAGAATCGACTCGCTTTAGCCCCTGTGTTGACTTTGCCTGATGGTGTTGATGGTTTCGTGGTGTATTGCGATGATTCCAGAGTCAGTTTGGGTTGTGTATTGATGCAAAAGGGAAAGGTTATAGCTTATGCTTCCAGACAGCTAAAGCCTCATGAGAAGAATTATCCTACCTATGACCTTGAATTAGCTGCCGTGGTTTTTTCTTTGAAAATCTAGAGATATTATTTATATGGTGTCCATGTCAACGTCTTCACAGACCATAAGAGCTTGCAGTATGTATTCAGCCAAAGGAGTTGAATCTTAGGCAGAGATGATGGTTATAACTATTGAAAGATTATGATATGAGCGTGCTATATCATCCGGGCAAGGCCAATGTAGTAGTAGATGCCCTTAGTCAGAAGTCCATGGGTAGCGTAGCATATGTGGAGATTGGTAAGAAGGAGTTTGCCCATGAGGTATATCATTTTGCTAGAGTGGGGGTTAGGTTGTTTGGTGATGTTGAGGGTAGTATCGGAGTGCAAAGCGGTTTCGAATCCTCTTTAGTTTCGGAAGTGAAGGAGAAACAAGACAAGGATCCTACCTTGGTCAGGTTAAAAGAGTCAGTTAAAGACCAAAAGGTGAAGGTTTTCTCCCAGGGGGAGATGGCGTTTTAAGACTCCGAGAAAGATTATGTGTTTCTAATATTGATAACTTGAAGCAGAGGATTATGGCGGAAGTGGATGGTACGCGATACTCCATCCATCCTGATACTACCAAGATGTACGATGATTTGCAGGAAATCTATTGTGGTGAAGTGTTTCACATGTCAATAGGTTAAAATAGAGCATCAAAGGCCCAGTGGCATGATGCAAGAGTTTAGCATTCCTACTTGAAAATGGAAAGAAGTGAATATGGACTTCATAGTTGGTTTGCCTCCTTCTCGTCGCCATCATGATTCGATTTGGGTTGTCGTAGATCGGCTGACAAAATCAGCTCATTTCTTGCCTGTGCATTCATCGTATACAGCTGAAGATTATGCTACAATATATATTCGGGAACTCATCAGACTTCATGGAATCCCTTTGGCTATTATTTCTGACAGAGTACTTAGTTTACCTCTCAGTTTTAGAAATCTTTCCAGAAGGGTCTCAGTACCCAAATTTGTTTATGTTCTGCTTTCCATCCGCAAATAGATGGTTAGGCCGAGCGGACCATTTAGACTTTAGAAGATATGTTGAGGGCTTGTGTGCTTGATTTTAAAGGTAGCAGGGATGAGCACTTAGCATTAATCGAGTTTGCTTACAATAATAGTTTCCATGCTACTATTGGAATGGCCATGTTTGAAGCTTTGTATGGTAGAAGGTGTAGATCACCCATTGGTTGGTTTGAAGTTGGTGAAGCTGCCGCGACTGGACCGGATGCGGTGTTCGAGGCCATGAAGAAGGTTAAGTTAATTCGGAAAAGGTTGAAAACCGCCTAAAGTCATCAAAAATCATACGCAAATGAAAGGAGGAAAGACCTTGAATTTGATGTTGGTGATTTAGTGTACTTGAAAGTTTTACCCATGAAAGGGGTGAAGAGATTTGGGAAGAAAGGGAAACTAAGTCCCCGTTATATTGGCCCCTATAAGATTGAGGATCGCATTGGGAAGGTAGCGTATAAGGTTAAATTGCCCGGGGAGTTATCTAACGTC
Organism: Capsicum annuum; assembly: GCF_002878395.1. Classification (NCBI taxonomy): domain Eukaryota; kingdom Viridiplantae; phylum Streptophyta; class Magnoliopsida; order Solanales; family Solanaceae; genus Capsicum; species Capsicum annuum. The sequence goes on along the minus strand of NC_061111.1, from coordinate 163,143,980 downwards.
CATCCATTTTTCCATGTTTCTATGCTTAAGAAGTCTATTGGTGATTCTGTTGTGATTGATCCTTCCGAAAGCTCGGGTATTCAAGATAGTCTTTCATATGAAAAGATTCCGGTTGATGTTTTTGACTTTCAAGTTTGTAGGCTAAGAAACAAGGAAGTTCCTTTGGTTAAAGTGCTTCGGCAAAATCAATCCATGGAGTGTGCTACTTGGGAAGCCGAAGCGGATATGCGCGCCAAATCCCCACCTCTTTCCTACGAATTCTGAGCATGTCAAAGGTATCGTTCTCTTTTGATTTAATCCTTATTGCTATGTTTATCTTGACTTGTGTGTTTTCTACGATATCCAAAAAAAATCCAGAATGGAGTATATGCTTGGGTAAGATATTTTTCTCTATATACTCATTTTCATAGTATTCTTGACCTACCTATCAACATTCGAGGACGAATGTTTCCAAGGGGGAGATGATGTGATGCCCCAAAAAATATTTCCGTTAAGATCTCAGACGAAAATATGTTGAATTCTATTCTTTATAGTGATTAATAATTTTTCTGTGTGGAATTTATGGATATGAGACCCGTCATCGCATAGAGCATCAAATAATCTTTCCAACGATACATGGATCATCCAAAATGGACACTCGAGCGATGAGTTATGATCATTCCGATCTAACCATGAATAGTGGTGAACAGTAAATGTACAGGAAAAAAATACTGAGGCCAGGCAAATTTTAGGGTCAACTTCAAACGATCATAACTCCTTGTACATAATGATCTGGGTGAGCTACTATATATCAACAAAAATCTTTGAAAGTCCTATTTCCAATGAAATTGGTTTCATCAAATTTGGCCATCGGAGCAAAAAGTTATGGTCGATCTACTCCAGCCTATCAAAACAGTCCACCAAAGGACAAATTTGACATTATTTGATTTTTAAGGATATTTTGGTCATTCCCACTCCAATCCATCTGGGTAAACCAAGGATTTAAGTCCATTAATAGCATTGAATTGCTCATTTTTCTCCAAAATTTCCTAAGGCTCAAACCCCAACCCTACTACTCCAAATTTCATCCTTCTATATCTCTTGATTGAACCGTAGAAATTTTAAATTGATTTGGGATTTGAGTTGATCATGTTAAGGGCTTCGAGAAGCACCCTTTATTTTCGTGAATAAAGTTCTGGAGTCGGAAGTTCATATTCATCTTTAATTTTTAGGTATGTGGGGCTTTGAACAAGATTATCCTTTCGATTTTGTGCCCGGTACTTTTGTTGAATTACATTGACATAAGATTTTACATGTTCTACCATGAATTGGAAATATGGTTTTATATCTTATATTATTGTCCATGAGCTATGAGATTATGTCATCCGATATGAGTATGAGGTTGAGATGGAATTATGTCCAAAAAGTATTTGATTATGAGAGTATGATGATTTAATTTGTTAAGCCTTGATTTATACTATCATTCCACTATTTCCTTATTATGAATTTATAATTGATATTGGAAATTCTATATCCCTACTATGGGTTGATGTCTCAAGTACCTTTAAATGAGAGTTGGATGGAAAATTGAGAAATGTTGATATTGAAGTTGCAATGAGTCTTGATATTTTTCGGATGGTTTTGATGAGTTAAATATTTGAAAATATTATGTATTAAGTCTTCATATCCTTGTCCAAATATCGAGTCGGTTATGGTTCAATGCATTGATACCTTATTGATGTTGAGGAAGATTAAAATGTTTTGAGCTAAAATGTGTTGAGTTAGGAATCCACAAATTTATATGATTTGATAAATGAGAAAGAGATTTGATTTGGTCTTTATGATAGACCCTTGTGATGTTGTGGTGGATTTCCTAATGCGTTCTGAGCTTGTCGGGGAGTAGTACTTAGCACCGAGAGGGAAATTCCAAACCTATGTGCCACCGTAGGGTTGTTTGATGATGATATTATTGGCCAGAGAGCCCGATTATGATGATTGCAGTTTTAAGGTCGTACTCCCTGGAAAACAGTCTGATGCTCCCGCCAACAGGGGTTTCAAATGTTGGTATTCCACGTAGCTCACGTGGGGTTGTCGGTTATAGGAAACTCCCCTTTCCATAAGAGTCATGTTTATTGAAATACTGAGTTACTCCGAGTTTTGATGTGGTAAGTCAAGTTGCCTATGATGATCTATAATAATTTATGAGGTTTTTCTCCTACATTTCCTATCTAAGATGTTATGAGTTGCATGATTCAATTTCACTCAAACCAGGTGTGTCGTTATGGTCCATATGTACGTTTTTACAAAATTTATGATATTATTTATATTTTGCATGCGCCCCCACATACTCAGTACGTATCTTGTGTTGACCCACATATTTCTCTATGGGCTACATTCTTACCATGATGTAGGTTTAGGTACTCAGCCACAGCCGCGACAGTGATATCTGAGTGCAGCATCTATGTTCCTTTAATGGTGAATCCTTATGGTTCGAGGACTAAGCTTCTAGTTTTGGTGTTGTTGTTTTGTGATCCCTTTAGTCTATTGAGTCAGTTGGGGGTTTGTCCCAATGGCTCATTGATTTTGCTGTATAGAGGCTATGTCAGACTAGTGTATTATTGGGTTGGTTTGTGTATAGATATTCCATATATGTACAGTATAACGATATTCCATGCCATGTGCAATGTGATATGATATGTACTTATATATATATATCCTTAGCATAGTGTGTATGTTTTTGTGTTAGAACCCAAGGGTAGTGTTTTGTCTTAAAGGGTTAGCTTGAGGCTAAGTGTAGCCTTGGGCACTGTGTGGCATCTCGAGATGATATTTCGGGGCATTACAAGAGTCCAACGTCTTACCCATGTTGAGAGAGTTTTTCTACCGTTGCCATCGGAATAGAACCTTAACTTAAGTGATCACAATACTTCATCCATAATTGGAAAAAGTATAACCTACAGTGGACCCTAGTTTGCAGGTATTTAGGATACGCTCATCCACATTCCCTTTGCAGTGCTAAATACTACTCCCATAATACATATATGCTCATACTTAAGAAATACACCTTAAAATAGCATGAGTTTATAGAATGAAAACCAGTTATGCTTCTCTTTACATTAAATCATAAACAAGGTGAAAAATTTGTTGATTTTATGTCTTTTCTTTTGATCAAAAGATCAAGCTTTTATTTAAATCATATTATGACACATATCAATGGAACTTAAGAGCATAACTTCTTGTAAACTCGGTACTTGTACTTAGGACTTTGAATTCATGCTTTAGTTCATTGAAATTCATAATAAAACATCATGCTAAATAATCATCTTGAAATCTTTTACCAAGATATGAGTGAAGATAATGAAATTCAAATCACAATATGAATCCTATGAGTCAAAACATGCATATAGGTAAACCTTGATGCACTTGAAGCTTTCAATCACATGGTGGTATCATACTTCAAGAATATGGTTATTTGGATATGAACCCTATTTCAAAAAAAGTAAATTCAATATAAAAATTATGCTTTTTGGGAACAAGGATGAAATAATAACCTTGTTCATACATCCCACCTACCTGGATTTACATGACTTGTGAATAGAACTTGAATGATGACTTAGTGAGAGAAACCATAATCTTGATGTTCTTGAAGATAGGAGGAGACAAAGTGTTATTAAATGACTGAGAATAAGGGAAGTAACGTCTCTTTTATGTTATAAATTCATGGGTTAAACATTATAAATGAAAAGACAAAAAATCTCGTTAACTAGATAAATAGAAACTTGTCCATCAGCCTTCACGAGCCCAAAATTCGACTCATATGGTGAGGATACAAGTTAATTTCATGACTCATAAACTTGGCAGGAAAAAGATGGTATACACTGGTCAACATACGAGTCTATACTTACGACTAGTACACTCTAAATATGACATATAGCCCCCTACTCATAACTTGGATAGAAATATAAGGAACCTACAATACTGATAGTCTGACTCCAATTATACGACTCCAATTATATGACTCATCACCTCTTATAACAACTCCTAGGGTCGATTTGTACCCATAATAGAACTCTAATCATTTAACACTGTCTTGGTTACAACTACATCATATGACTCATAATGAGTCTTCACAACTTGAGGAATAAGTCGTAGGTTCCATAGTGACCTTAAGAATAACATAGGGTATTACAACATCTCCACCTTGGAATCATTTATCCTCGAATTATGGGTAGGAACTTATCGAAGCTTTAGAGTTATGGAATAACATATGTAACTACACACTAAGAAATCTCCCTCAACAAAACATGTATAGAAATAAAAAGAAAAGAGCTTCATGACATCACCAAATACATTATGTAAGCACGAATCATGAGATAACAAGACTAAGGTTGTCCAAGGGGTATTACAATGTCTGATCTAGACTACTTGGAAAACTGAGATCATTCACTAAACACTTGTAAACTGAATCATGACCATATATCTAAATCGTAGACATGATGCATAGACTAAAGTAAATTCACAACTTGCATGGATGTGATTGAATTGCCTCATGGAATTTATATATTCATGAATCTCCGGATAGTACGACTAGATTCAAAGATGGAAAACTATAGGAGCTCATCTTTCTAATTGCTAAACTGGAATGTTGGCTATACAAACTAAATCATGCTAAAAGTTTATACTCAATTAGAATATTTCTTCAGCACTTTTGCTAAGAAGTGCAAGTAACATTAGGGATAAATGAATCTTGGGCACGATCTGGGTAAGATATCTAATTAAGGAATCTCAACATAGCTACAACTCTATAACATGGAATATAAGACTATGAAATATAAACTAGGATAGAATTACTAAGCCTTAGTCAATGCAACTGCTAACTTTCAATCTTAGACACACTTCTAAAATACCCCATCAACTATACTTTTCCCCTTAAATACTATTCTTGGTTTATTCAAATTATTATTCTTACATGTGCACATATATCCATTCCATCCAAAGTCTAAGATACTTGCTCTCACCATGTTCTAGCCAAACTTAAAATTACAAGGTATAACAGATAACATCATAGTACTAGTATAAACCACACACTCAATACCCATGTATTTTTCACAGCTCTCATCTCTAGAATAATTCTTCTTACAACTTCAATAAGTAAATTCAACCTCTTACTATGAATTCAATAGCGTACAATTCACGCCACCACTTATATACCAACAAGATATTCAAGCCTATCATTATAACCATATATGAACTTGTAGGAAAACAATCGACCAAAGCATCCTTCCCATATTCTCTAATACTTTTATCAATAACAACTTACCTACACTATCTCCAAGAACATATAAATAGAATTCTAAACCAACTATGACATATATCAAAAGCTCTGCCTCAATCATACTTCTAACTTATAGTCTTACATAGAACAAGCATACAAAGATCTTTTCCTTATACAAAACATTTACTCTCTCCCATCTAAATAATTTTTCATCAACTTTATCACCACTATCATTATATAAGGAGAGGTCACTGAAAGGTTAGAGAATAAGGTCCTGAAGCATGAAAGAATACTATAATAACTTTACACTTAACTGAGCCCGAGGAATAGAGTATGAATGGGAAAGATTCATCAAATAAATCTAAAATATGGACATACATGGTATAATGTGAATTTTCCTAGTCATTAAGAGTACACCATGAGTTATGTGAACTGAGCATATTGTACATCATAAGTACATAAGTCATGAACTACATGACCTAAGTTTGGAGTCCATAATTTCATGGAATATGATTCATATTGCTGAGTTAACTAGAACTCCTCATACTAGGAACTGGAAGCATACATTATTCTATGGAAAGTTCATGAATATGAGCTGTGATCATGGAGCTGACATGCAAGGCATGAGTAGATATCATAATAAGTGAAGTACAAAACTTTGCACTGAAGAAAGAATGGGTCGGGAATCTTCTTTCCCTAGTAATGTTCTACAATATATTGGCATCATTACTAGAATCTGAGAGCCTGACCTGGTTTCTTGTTATATCATCTCCCCCTTAGCTTTCAACAATCATTCTAAGATTGCAGATCCCTTTAATAAACTCTAAACTGAATTGCAACAACTCTACTCTAGAGCCTGAGGTATAATAATATGCATAAATAAGAAATTCACTCTGAAAGACTATACCTGAAAGTGTAAAACCCACTGCTAATACTTCCTTATAGGACACAACTCTTATGTTTATATAACCCCAATAGTCATCATATAATAACTTAAACACTATCTAACTTAGAATCTTCATGAGTATCACCATACCCTGAGTTCACACCATCTAGCATTTCTACTCTTCTTTCTATTAGCTCAATCATCCAAGATTCAAACTTAGATTCTAACACTTAACATGGATATTCCTAAGATTTTAATAAACTATACTAACTTCATTCTTGAAAACTCCCTTAATATATGCTATCCATAACTTTCTTTATCTTTAACAATTATCATCACATACTTGTAGCCATCTTGACAATATAATTGCCTCATTAAACACATAATCTTTCTCTTTTCCTTCATAGCCTACTAATATCATATCTTTAAACTTAAATTTTTTCCTAAACCATGAGAATTACCATTACACTGCAATACCCAACATCAACAACTTATAACCCATAACTTAGCTAGTAAGAACATAATATACTACACTACTAGCCTCATTTGCTCTTAGAAACTCAATGGTGGTATGTAATCACACACACTTTAAAACATAGTAATAATACAATCCATATCACCTTGGTCACACTACTAAATAACACCCACACCATCATACTTAATTCTAAATCAATAAACTTAAATTTTTGCATGTACTTTTTCAAGCCTACGGGCTCACCTTTCACAGAACTAGACCCATGGATACATAATCTACTAAATACAGATAAATACTATCCCTACTTTACTATTGTTAAATTTCTAGATCATGCTTCTAGCTCTAGGCTAAATGCTATTATAGGATTCTGAGAAGGGATCTGAAAGCATATCTGTCTTTTGCTTAGTGCACAATTTTCATGAGCATGAATGAAATCTTTAAAACTTTCAAACTTAAAGGCACTAATGGATACTTGTCGAGCCCACAAGTAGTCCCATAGTTTTCTATGGTGATTGTGTGAGAAAACTCTATCGGTAGGAATTTAACCCGACTATTTTTGTTACCTTGATACTATGATAGATTTGGCATAAATAGAGAATGATGATAATCTATACAAGTTTCTTAGGAACATCTCTACTGCGCGATCTAAGATATGAAATAAGGAAAACATTTCCTAAATGCCCTATAGCCTCTCAAAGAAAAGTACAAATGTCTCTATATAATTTTGCAGGACTATACTAGACATGGCTTCCTAAACACCCTAAGAAACTTAAACTTTATGCTCTGACTCTAAGTTTGTAATGCCTTGAGACTACCCCTTGGATGTCGCACAATGCTTAGAACTATAAGTGATCCCAAGCTAACTCATGTACTAGCATAATGCATAAGATACTGATTTAAAATACGTAAAACTGGGACTAATAAGAGGAATAGATGTCTTTATCTGAACATGTTGAAATTAAAACTATTTAAAATAATTAAAACTCTATTTAAACAGAACATAACTGAAATCAAATATATCCACTCTACTGGTTGTCTATGAAGTCTCTACTATTACTGAATATAGGTAGATGGGACATGACCACCAACTATCCCTAATCAATACATAAAAATATTAAAAATAAAGTACAGGAACTACAACTTACTTGAGTCCTCAAATCAAAAGAAATCATCACCTGTTGGCTGGATTCTATGAACTCTTTAATTATAATATGTGGACTACAACTGGTACCTACATTACGAAAGAACCTAACCACAAACGCATATATATGGTCAGTACCATGGAATGTACTGTATATATATGGGGGTGAATGCATAAGTAAAATAGAAACTGATTATTCTTTCAAATCATGCATGCTAAGTGTAAAAGGAATCATATTGGACTTCAGTAAAACTAAAGACTGCAAGATCATAAAACATAGATAATGAAGCATATGAATAAGCTTAGTGAGTCATTATACTTAGTTTCTAAAATATTTTACTTTTATTCTTTCTTGTGGGAGATTCTTCTAACTGACATAAACTATATGACCTACCATGGAGTCCAACGTCTTACCCATATTAGATAGAGTTGTTCTACCCTTGATATCAGAATAAAAACTTAACTTAATTGATCACTATACTTCATCCATATTGGGAAAAAGCTAAACCTACAGTGGCTCGTAGTTTCCAAGAATTTTGAATATGCTCATTTGCATTTCCTTCCCGGTGCTAATTACCACTCCAAGAATACATATATGCTTATACTTAAGAAATTAACCTTAAAATAGCATAAGGGTTTATAGACTAAAAAATAGTTATGCATCTTTTTACGTTATATCATAAACAAGGTGAATAATTTGTGGATTCATGTCATGTATTTAGATCAAATGATCAAGCTTTTCTTTAAATCATATTATAACATATATCAATGGAACTTAAGAAAATAACTTCTAGAGAACTTCGTACTTGTACTTAGGACTTGGAATTCATGCTTTAGTTCATAGAAATTCATAACTAAACATCATGCTAAGTAATCATCTTTAAATATTTCAATAATATCTCAGTGAAGATACTGAAATTCAAATCATAATATGAATCTTATGAGTCAAAACATGGATATATGTAAACCTTGATTCACTTAAATCTTTAAATCACATGGTGGTATCAAACTTCAAGAATGTGGTTATTTGGATATGAATGCTGCTTCAAAACAAGTTAATTCAATCTAAATATCACATTTTGGGGGAACAAGGATGAAAGAATATCCTTGTTCATAAACCCAAATACCTGCAGTTTCTTTACTTATGAAGAGAACTTTGAAGATGACTTGGTGAGAGAAGCCCAAGTCTTGATGTTCAAGAAGATGGATGGAGAAAGAGTGTTGTTAATTGACTGGGAATAAGGGAAGTAATTCCTCTTTTATGTTATAAATTTGGGGTTTGGAAGTTTTAAAAGGAGAAAATACAAAAAGGCCCATTAATTGAACAAATAAAAACTTCACTGTCAGCCATCACGAGCGCAATATACGACTCGTATAGTGAGGATACGAGTTGTCTTCATGACTCAAAAACTTAGTCAGAAGAAGATGGTATACACTGGTCAACATACGAGTCTAAACTTATGACTCGTACCCTCTTAATATGATGTGTATCCTCCACTCGTAACTTTAACAAAATCTTAAAGGACCTACACTCCTAACAATACGACTCTAATGATATTACTCATCACCTTTTGTAATAACTCCCTGGGTTGAGTCTTACCAAGAATAGAACTTCAATCATTTCACACTGTCTAGCTACAACTACATGTAAGACCCCACAAAGTCCTAAGCTTAATTTAGGCATTTATGCTTTTCTAGGGGTCCTAGACTTAGAATATTTTACCTAAGTACTCAGACTTAGTGTCATTTTAGCCTATGAAAGGTGGCAATCATATTTTTCTACCTTTATATCCATTAAATGCTGATGTTTAGGTTTATTCATTATCAGGGAAGTCCATTGGGGTTCCCAGATGAGTTTTTAAATTTTTTGGACCTCGTTTGAAACATGTTTGAGTGACCAAATTAGTGGGTCGACACGATCTCAATGCATCGCATCGACATGTAAATTTTTCCCTCAACTCAGTGCACATTCCAATGAACTGATATAAACTCAACGTGGCATGTTGGCCATCGCATCAATGCTAATGATGCAGCACATCGGTCAGCGCGTAAGTAGTACTAGTTTCAATCATTTAAAGGCTGCATCCTTAAGGGTATTTAGATCTTTTTTCTTCGTCCTTCAGCCTCTAATAACACAAAATTTAGCCCTCTTTTAGCAAGAGATAATGATTCTTTCATAAATCCTTCAAGAACAAACCCTAGGTCTATCAATTCAAGAATCAAATTTCAAGAGATTTCACTATCAATTTTAAAGAATTCACCAACTAAGGTATGCAAATTGTTTATTCAAGGTTCCCTTCCACCATTGGAGTTCAAGAAACCCTTTTTCAAAACATGAATTATGATTTTTATGTTATGGGTTAGATTGTACCCATGTTGATGATGTTGTATAGTTTCCAAGTTGAGATCTTTAATGAATTTCATGAATTTATGTTAGTGTGTGGGTTGAATTCAATGTATTTGAATTGATTTATGTTGCCATGGTGTATTATATTAATGTTCATGACTAAGCATAAATTTATGCCTCCCATGTGTTTATCAAAATGCTTAAGTGAATGAATGTTGATTTGTGGTTCATGGGTGGTCTTATGTTAAAATTTATGCAAACACTATATGTTCAAAATTACTCTAATGATAATGTTATGCCTTACAAGTGTTTGTTGGATTACCTATGTCAATTGGAAAGCATTCGATAATATGATAGTATGTATCTCTACCCATGTACAAGTTCATGACCTTTAAGTGCTTGATGAAATGCATCATTGATTGCATTGTGTACAGTTTACTATGGTTATGTTTCCAAGAATTATCATGTCTTATTATTATTTATGCTACCGAATCCTGGGGTATTTAATACCCAATAATTTAGCTGCTTTCCTAGAGCCAATTTTAGTTACAGAATAATCTTATTCATGTCACGATCAGTAGAATTCAGTATGTTACAAAACTTAGGAAAACTTAGTAGTATTCTATTCAAAGATCAGTAGGATTAGTCAGTTCATAGAATTCAATCAGAGATTAGTTCAGTACTCCATATCAGTCCAGTCCCATTTAGTATTCATTCAGTTCTCAATAAATTCAGTCAGTCAAAAGAATTTAGTAGTGTTCTGTCAGTCAATGAAACCTAGTAAACTCAGTTCAGCTCAGTTAAACAAGTACGATCAGTAACTATTCAGTCAACCCTAGTATGAACTAGGAAATTAGTTTAGTGTCTATTCAGTTGGGAGTAGGAATCAGCACCGAGTGAACCCAAGAATGGAGGATCACCTGTTAATAGAGGGTGTGATCCTTTGAAGCAATACTTGTGTTCCAGAGTTATGTAGCCAACATCGGTTGAGATATCTTTCTTCTAGATATTATTAGGGTTGTTATATCTCATTTGAATTTTTTCTATCAGTGAAAGTTGACGAAGATCTTCCTGTTAGAAAGAGTTAACTCACAGCTTGTCCTTACCCATGGCACAGTTTTGACACTCTTCCAACTAGGGTTATAGGTTGGACCCTAAATCAATTAGAGAAGGGGCATGTCAGTTAGATTATTACCTCCCACAGTCTCAATTACAGTTTCAATTTCAGAATAGAACTTAGTTCCATTCTACAGACTTAGGACTATCAAATATAGTCACATAACTCAGCTCAGTACGGAACTCAGTATAGTTCCCCAAAATTCATGACTATCAGATATAGTCACCTAGTTATTAGTTATACACTATCAGTTATCCAGTTAATTCGTTGATCATGCATTCATACCTAGCATTTTAGTGTTATCACGACTTTAGTAACAGTATACATATTCATGCATGTATTCTTATTCAGCCATACTCATGTTATTCAGTTATTATTCTTCATGCATATGAATACATGCATATCAGCCAACCTCACTAAGCATGCTTTTTGCACTATGATTTCTTATATCATAGGTTCTGATGCACGAACTCCAGAGCACCCTTAGTAGATCAGACTTTCAGAAGTCAGAGTAATGGTGAGTCCTCATAGTTTAAGGACACGCTTATTAGTTTTTAGTATTTAAGTTTCAGTATTAGTAGTTAGAGTTAGTTGAGGGCTTGTCCCATCAATTCCACAATCCAGACAGTTAGAGGATTTGCAAACTTTAGTATTTTCAGACTATTATTCAGATTTTAGTATTGTCTTTTAGGTTTGGTATTTAATTCTGTATTCAGTATTATTTACATATTGAACCTTATGGTACATTTTTGCCTAATTCTATATATTATTCAGCTTTATTATTCAGTTATTGCAGTATGTACCTGTAATGGGTTAGCTTGTGGTCCCTCAGGATTATGAGCATTGTGTAGCATCCGGGGATAGACTTAGGGTGTTACGAACTTGGTATCAGAGCCTAAGTTTCAATAGAGTCCTAGAAAGTCTGAAAGCCGCATCTAGTAGAATCTTATGTATGGATATGTTATGCGCCACACTTATAGACATGAGGCTATGAGTTGTTTTAGGAATAGTTTCCCTTTTATCAGTATTCATATAGTGTGAGTGAGCATAAGCTCCAGTTACACTTTATTTCTATTCCTAGTTTCTCTTCCGTTTATAGAATATGCCTCCAAATAGGACTCAGGAAAGAGAAATGGTAGACCAGTCATCCCCTCAACCCATCCAGTCAGATCCTTTGGACGAATATGTCTCCCACATTGAGTTCAGAACAACTTTCACCACCCTAGCTTATTTTGTGGTAGGCCAGAATGAAAAACCAGTAACCGTTTCAGCTAACCTAGTGTCCAATACTACTACTGCCAGGATTAGGGACTTCACCTGAATGAACTCTCCATCGTGTATCGGGTATAAGTCAGATAAGGACCCACAAGAATTTTTTGATCTGCTGTAGAATGTTATGAATATCATGGAGGTGACTGATATTGAGAGTGATAAGTTGTCTACCTATCTGCTATAAGATGTAGTACATACGTGGTTTAAGCAGTGGAAGGTAGATAGGGGTGCAAATACAAAGCCCATAGAGTAGAAAGAGTTTGCTATAACCTTCTTAGATAGATTTTTTGCCTTAGATCTAAAAAAATCCAAGGTTTAGAGTTCATCAATCCAAGGCAATGTTGATTAAGGAGTATCAAGTTGAGTGGTTAAGGAGTGCAGGACTGCAATATTGATTAGGCTGATGGATATATCTAGGCTTATGGTTCATGCTTAACATATTGAGGAATAAAAACTTAAGAAGAAAGAGAGAGAAACTAAGAGAGCCAGAATAGGTAGCTTTAGTTTTGCCCAGCCAAGGTCAGAAGGTGGTCACCGTTCTCAGTTTAGCAAGAATTTTTTAGCCCGAGTTCCATCTTCAACTAGTACACTATTACCAAGGTTCAGGAATGATAGTCATGAAGGGGCTCCAAGATCTAAAACCCAGAGTAGTGCAAGCAATATTCATACTAATCCACTTTACAAAAAATATGGTAAGAATCATAAAGGTATGTGTAGATCTGACAGTGATATGTGTTTTGGATATGGCGAGTGAGGTCACATAGTCCGAGACTATCCTAAGGCTAGTCCACAAAGTTAGCACAATCGTCCTTCAGCTCAGTTCAGTCGCTCGAATTAGCAGGGTACCATTCCTAGTGCTGCCAGTGGCAGCGCCCAAATAGGCTTTATGCACTTCTATCTAAACAAGACCAGGAAAGTTCTCCTAATGTGGTCACTAGTACATTACAGTCCTCCCATTTACATATTTATGTCTCATCAGATACAGGAGCTACTCTGTCTTTTGTAACTTCTTGTATAGCAGTTAACTTTAAGTTCAGACTAGATATTAACAAAACCTTTCTCAGCCTCCACCCCAGTGGTTCAGTCTATCATAGCCAGGCGGGTATACAGGAACTGTCCGATTATGATATCTCAGGAAGTCAGGCATCCAAATTTCAGTAGTAATAATAGTATGTACAGAAAATTAATGTGTGGGAATGATGCCCAACTCGTCTTTACCTTAGTTCAAAGCTTGTACTTTAGTCATCACAATAGCTTTGCATGCTTTACCTCTCATCTCCATGAATACAACTTATATTCACACAATTTCTATAGAGTCGTGTGTGTTTCATGTTCCTAGTATGAGGAGCTCCAGTTCACTCAGTAGTACGAATTACATTTCATGAAATCATGAACTCTAAACTCAGTTCATGCAGCTTATGACTTCAGCACTCATGCCTTACAGTGTGTTTAGTCCTAGTTACCATATTAATCGTAGTCTTAGTTACAGTCTTAGTTATAGTGTCAGTCTCAGTCCCAGCATTAGTTGAGCAATCAAATCAAAAACTTAGTTCAATTTCAGGATTGCTTGAATATAGCGTACAGTTACCTGTTATTCAGTTATCAGTATTTCAGTACCTCAGTTTACAGAATATTTTAGAATCATGTTATACTTTTGGTCTTGCATTCTCAAATAACATAAATTTTTATTTTTCATGAATTCATGCTCAGTTATCTCATGTTACCCAGTCAGTCCTTACCTTCTGTACATAACACTCTACAATTTCAGTCCCATTATTTAGACTAAGTATAGTTCAGTCTTGCATGCCCAGTATTCAGCTATAATTCATCCAGTTAATAAGATAAGTTAGTATGCTTATGCATTCATGCGCAACGTCCATGTGAATATTTTATTTTAGTAGTACCAGGTGAAGTGTCATACTAAGGTAGAAAGTATAGTTGAGAATAAATTTTCAGTATGAGTCAGTTCGTAAGCTAGTAATTATGTATTAGCAACCAGATAAACAAGTTTTTATGGTATGGTTTCCACCTTTTCATCTAGTCGCTCTGTCCGAATGTCTCATGAATTAAATTATTCCAAGATGGAGCAAATTAGGTAGTGTATATTCATCTCAGTTCATGTATAATGTCTCAGTTTCAGATAGCAGATATTCAGTCATAATTCAATTTGTAATTCCCTTGTGCATTGCCCCAGTTTTTCTTAGTATCTCAACCAAGTCAGCATTCTTCGAGGGATATAATGTCCCAAGGGGGAGATGCACTATAACCCTGATCTTTTATGTCCTAAAACTCCCAGTTCTCTTCACGTAATGAATCCAATTTAGAGTTGTGGATACTCATAAAATGACCCTCAAGTTCTAATCTCATCCGTAAGCCACGTATTCAAGGGGCTTAGTTCAGTGCACAACATTCAGCTTATGTACCACATTCTAGTCTCAGTCATGTTCTCATGTTCCCGATCATGTGTACTCCAAAAATGATCTTGAGTTCATCAGTATTTTTCAATTTAAGTAATTATTTTTCCATGAACCAACTCAGTTTCATGTCTTAATTTTAGTTACAAATTTGGTATTAGTTACCACTGCACGTTCAGTTATACGTTCATGAGCTAGTTCAGTCATGTATCCATGCATCAGATATGCATATTCAGTATATAGATTCAGTTTATCAGTAATCCCAGTCATACATTCATGAATCGTGTTCAGCTATACTCACGTATCAGATATGCATGTTCAGTATGATAATTCAGAATACTAGTAATATCAATCATATAGTATTATTCAAGATGTTCATGTCCAGAAAGTAAGTAAGTTTCAACAGTCTTATTCGAGGACGAATGATTCCAAGGGGGAGATAATGTAAGAGCCCACAAAATCCTAAGCTTAATTCAGTCCTTTAAGCTTGTCTAGGGCTCCCAAACTTAGAATATTTTAGCTAAGTACTCAGACTTAGTACCATTTTAGCAGACTTAGTGCCATTTTAGCCTATTAAAGGTGGAAATCATATTTCGTGACCTTTACATCCATTAAATGTTGATGTTTAGGTTGATTCATGATCAGGGAAGTCTATAGGGGTTCCCAGACAAGTTTTAAAAAATTTTAAACCTCGTTTGAAACATGTTTGAGTGACCAAAATAGTGGGTCAACGTGATCTCGATGCATCGTGTCGTCTATCACGTTGAAAGGTAAACTTTTCCCTAAGATCAGTGCACATTCCAGTGAACTAATGCAAACTCAATGCGGTGCGTTGGCCATAGCGTCGACTCCAACGGTGTGGCACGTCAGTCTGTGCATTGGTAGGATGGGTTTCAGTCATTAAAAGGTTGCATCATTAAGGCTATTTAGGTCTTTTTCCTCCATCCTTCAGCCTCTAATAACATAAAATTTAGCCCCCTTTTAGCATAAAATAATCATTCTTTAACAAATTCCTCAATAACAAACCCTAGGGCTATCAATTTAAGAATCAAATTTCAAATGATATCACCTTCAATTTTCAAGAATTTACCAACTAAGGTATGTGAAGTGTTCATCCAAGGGTACCTTCCACCCTTGGATTTCAAGAAACCCTTTTTTTAAAACATGAATTATAATTTTCATTTTGTGGGTTAGATTGTACCCATGTTGATGATGTTGTATGATTTCCAAACTGAGATCTTTAATGAATTTCATGAATTTATGTTAGTATGTGGATTGAATTCCATGAATTTGAATTAATTTATGTAGCCATGGTTTATTACATTAATTTTCATGACTAAGCATAAAGTTATGCCTCCCACGTGGTTGTCAAAATGCCTAAGTGAATGAATTATTTTTGTGGTACATGGGTGGTCTTATGATAAATTCATAGAAACACTACATGTTCAAAATTACTCTCATGATAATGTTCTGCCTTTCAAGTGTTTGTTGGATTACCTATGTGAATTGGAAAGTGTTCCATAACATGATAGTATGTATCTCTACCCATGTACAAGTTCATGACTTTCAAGTGCTTGATGAAATGCTTCATTGATTGCATTGTGTACAGTTGACTATTGTTATGTTTCCAAAAATTATCATGTCTTATTATTATTCATGCTATCGAGTCCTGGAGGTATTTAATACCCGATAATTTAGCTGCTTACCTAGAGCCAGTGTCGTTACATAATAATCTCAGTCATGTCATGATCAATAGAATTCAGTCAGTTACAGAACTCAGGAAAACTCAATAGTATTTCATTCAAAACTCAGTAGGCTTAGTCAGTTCCCAGAATTGAATCAGTGATCATTTCAGAGCTCAGTATCAGTCCAGTCCCATTTAGTATTCAATTCAGTCCTTAATAAACTCATTTAGTCAACAGAATTTAGTAGTGTTCCATCAGTCAACGAAATCCAGTAAACTCAGTTTAGCTCAGTTAAACATGTATGATCAGTAACAATTCAGTCAATCTTAGTATGAACTAGGAAATCAGTTAAGTGTCTATTGAGTTGGGAGTAGGATTCAGCACCAAGTGAACCCAAAGATGGGGGCTCACCTCTCAGCAGAAGGTGTGATCCTTAGAAGCAATCCTTGTATTCCAGAACTACATTGCCAGCGTAGGTTGAGATATCTTCCTGCTAGATATTATTAAGGTTGATTATCTTGTTTGAGTTTTTCCTATCAGTGAGGGTTGACAGAAGAGCTTCCTATTAGAAAAGGGTTAACTCACAGCTTGTCCTTACTCGTGGCACGGTATTGAAACCCTTCCAACTGGGGTTACAGGTTGGACCCCAAATTAATTAGAAAAGGGGCATGTCGGTTAGATGATTACCTCCCACAGTCTCAGTTTTAGTTTCAGTTTTCGAATAGAACTCAGTTTAGTTCTACAAACTCAGGACTATCATATATAGTCGTATAACCCAGCTCAGTACGGAACTCAGTATAGTTCCCTAGAATTCAAGACTGTCAGATACAGTTACCCAATTATCAGTTATACATTATTAGTTTTCCAGTTAATTAGTTGATCATGTATTCAAACTCAGTGTTTAGTGTTATCACAACTTCAGTTACAGCATACGTATTCATACATGTATTATTATTCAGCCATACTCATGTTATTCAGTTATTATTGTTCATGCATATAAACCCATGCATATCAGCCTACCTCACTGATTATACCAGTACATTCAAAGTACTGACGCATGATTTTTGCTCTATGATGTCTTATATCATAGGTTCCAATGCAAAAGCACTAGAGTACCATCAATAGATCAGACTTTGAGCATTCAGAGTAGAGGTGAGTCCTCATAGTTTGAGAACACGCTTATTATTTTTAATATTTTAGTTTCAGTATCAGTAGTCGGTGTTAGTTTGGGGTTTGTGCCATCAACTCCATAGTTTAGAAAGTTAGAGGCTTCCAAGACTAAAGTATTTTTAGACAGTTATTCAGATTACAGTTTTGTCTTTTAGTTTTGGTATTTAATACCTCATTCAGTATTATTTATAGATTGAACCTTATAGCATTTTTTGCCTAATTCCGCATATTATTCAGCATTACTATTCAGTCATTGCAGTAGGTACTAGTCATGGGTTAGCTTGTGGTCCCTAGAGATTATGAGCACCGTGTAACGTCTGAGGTATAGACTCGGGGTGTTACACTAAATCATACCACTCGTAATGAGTCTTAACTACTTGAGGAATGAGTCGTAGGGTCTACAGTAACCTTAAGAAAAACACAGGGTATTACACAATCTCGCTGGCACATCTAACTCATAAGCGATATTTCCAATTATCTTTACAACCTGATATGGGCCAATATAATAGGGATTGAGTTTCCCCTTCTTCTCAAATCTCATTACTCCTTCCATCGGAAAGACCTTCAAGAATACCCAGTCGCTTATTCCAAACTCCAACTCCCTCTGCCACACATCCGCGCAAGACTTTTGGCAACTTTGAGAAGTATTAAGTCTTTCTCTAATCACTTTCACCTTTTTGATGGCTTGGTTAACCAAGTCTAGATCAAATAACCTAGTCTCACTACCTTAAACTATCCAATAGAAGTCGTACAAATCTTACCATAAAGTCCTTAAAAGCAGTTATCTGGATGCTAGAATGATAACTACTATTATAAGAAAACTCAATATAAGGTAAACGGTGAACCTAACAACCTTTAGAATCAATCACACAGTCCCTTAGCATATCCTCGCAAGTTTGAACAGTACGCTCTATTTTTCCATCCATTCGAGGGTGAAAAGCAGTGCTAAGTTTAACCTTAGTACCCATACCTTTCTTAAATAATTACTTGAAGTGAGAAGAGAACTACATATCTCAGTTTGAAATTATGGACACAAGTGCTTGATGCAACTTAACTATTTATTAAATAAAAAACTTAGCATAATCCTCTCCTGAGTAATTAGTCCTCATGAGCAAGAAGTGAGAAGACTTAGTCATTATATCCATAATGACCCAAATAAAATAATAATAATTGCGAGACCACGCAAGACCCATAGTGAAATTCATATTAATCATCTCCCACTAACACATGGGAAATTCTATCTCTTGAGACATACCACCAAGCCTCAAATGTTCAACCTTGACTTATTGACGAACCATACACTTAGAGAAAAAATTCCATATCTCTCTTCATATTATTTCACCAGTAGATTTCTTTCAAGCCATGGTACATCTTAGTCAAACTCGAGTGAGCTATATATCTGGAGTCAAGACCTACATCAAAATATTTTCCCATTATCCATCAACGTCAGAACAAGAAAACTTCCTTGGTACCTCAAAATACTATCTCCCTCAATCTCAAATGCCATAACTCTTTGCTGACCCACGTCTTTCTTAATCTGCATAACTATGGGATCTAAATCCTTCTTCTTTTTTATCTTGACACCAAATGATAATTTAACCACTTCTTGAACAATCACATCTCCATCCTCAGAGTCGAAGAGATGAACTCCTAAATTAGCCAACCTATGGATATCCTTCCCCAACCCTTTTTTATCTTCCTCAATATTAGATAAGATCCCCATAGAAAACCTGCTAATAGCATCAACAACAACATTAGTTTTACCCTGATGGTAGTAAAGTTTTATGTCATAATTATTAAGTAGCTTGAGCCACTACCTCTACCTAAGATTTTGTTCCTTCTGCATAAATAGATATTGAAATCTCCTATAGTATGAATAAATAACCAGATGCACCCCATACAAATAATGGCACCAAAATTTCAATAAAAAACCCACAGTTGCCAACTCTAGGTTGTGAGTAGGGTAATTTCTCTCATGAAGCTTAAGCTGCCTAGAAGCATAGGCCACTGCCTTACCATGCTATATCAAAATACAACCTAGTCCTACACGGTACATATCACAATACACAACAAACCTATCAGTACCCCCGGGCAGGGTCAAAACTGGTGCCGAAATCAATCCTTCAACTTCACAAACTACCCTCACAAGTACCAAACCATAAAAACTTAACCTTTTTTCAGTCAACCTTGTCAATGGGGATGTAATATATAAAAATCTCTCAACAAACCTCCTATAATATCTAGCCAAGCCTAAAACACTCCTAATGTCGGTTGGTGCCTTGGGTCAAGGACACTTCTTAACTAGCTGAACAACTTGTGGATCTACCTTAATCCCCTCATTAGAAACCACATGCCCAAGAAAGGTCACAACATTTAGCCAAAAT
Organism: Capsicum annuum; assembly: GCF_002878395.1. NCBI lineage: Eukaryota > Viridiplantae > Streptophyta > Magnoliopsida > Solanales > Solanaceae > Capsicum > Capsicum annuum. The sequence continues at coordinate 163,123,835 of NC_061111.1, read as the reverse complement.
TCACAATTAGAAAATTTTTCATACAAACTCCAAACCTTAAGAGTCTTTAACATAATTCGGAGGTGTTTGGCATGATCCTCCTCACTTTTGAAGTACAATAATATGATATCAATAAGATCATAAGAAATCCAGAAATTATTGGAACACTCGATTCATAAGATCTATGAAAGTAGTCGGAGCATTAGTCAACCAAAATAACATAACTAGAAACTCATAATGGTCGTATCAGGTTCAGAATATTGTTTTGGGAATATAAACCTCCCTAATTTTCAACTGGTGATAGCCCGAATAGAGATGAATCTTAGAAAAACACCTAGCACCCTGAAGCTAGTCAAAAATATCATTAATCCTAGGGAGAGCATATATATTTTTCAGTATAACCTTATTTAACTGAAGATAGACTATACACATTCGAAGAGACCCATCTTTTTTTTGTGCGAAAAGCAAGGGATCACCCCACAGAGAAACACAAGGATAGATAAAACCCTTATTAAGAAAATACATTGACCTCTTTAGCTCAGTCAGAGCTATTCTATCGGGTGGTATGGAAATAAGATGGGTATCTAGTAGAAGATTAATCCCAAAATCTATTTCCAAATCAGGAAAAACTCAGGGAAGGTCAACGGGAAAAACCTTAAGAAATTCATTAACAACAGGGATAGATGCATAGAGGGACCCTAATATTTAGAATCCTTAACCCAAACTAGATGATACAGACACCCTTCGGGAATCAATTTTTAAGCTCTAAGATAAGAAATAAACATGCCATTGATTACTAAGAAGCTCACCTTCTATTCAATCACCTTTCTTTAGGAAAATTGAAACTCACCTTTTGAGTCTTGAAGTTTAGTGAAGCATAGCATGAATAAAGATAATCTATCCCCAAGATTTCATCAGAATCCACTATATCAAGTACTATCAAATCCACCATATCTCCCTATGAAAGATTCACACCATACAATCCTAATAGATTTTTTTAGCAACAATAGAGTAACCCATTGGAATAAACACATAAAATGGGTCAAAAATATTTTTATAACCAAAACTAAAGTGTACAGCCATATTAGGGGTCACATAAGATATGGTAGAACCTTGATTAAGAAAATAGTAAATATCAAGAGAGAAAAGTTGTAGCATACTGATGACAATATCGAGGGATGCCTCAGAGTCCTGACGAGTAGAAAGAGCATACAGATAATTCTAGCCAGTGTCGAAACCTGAAGTAATGCCCTTGGAGTGCATGAACTGAAGAAGTGGTGATCGAAACCTTATTATCCCCCATGTAAATTTTTGCTATAGGGTAATTTCAATGCATATGACTAGGCTGACAATAGTCAAAACAAAAGTTTCTCCCCACCTCATAATAACCATAATAAATTGCCTATAAAAATGACAATGAGGGTAAGGTGGGGCTAACGGAGCTCCACTGGCCTGAGAACCGGCACCCTATATCTTAGGACCACTACTATCCAAAAAATAACAATCAGATGAAGGATTAGGATAAGGAGAACAAGCCATCGAATAAGAACTTCACAATTCTTCTTCTGATTTCCTTGTCCACCATGTCTCCCACTGTTCTATTGACTTGCACCCTACATTGAATATCTAAACTTCTTGTTCTACCTTTTTTCTATCTCTACCTATTTTTTTTCTCATCCTCCACCTGATGCATGTAAACCACTTCCTAGAGATATCCATATCATTATTCAATATATCAATCTTACATTCCAACACTAAGTCACTAGAAAAAACAGAAGTAAACTTTCTCATTGTAGATCTCATATTAGAGTCTCACTCCGTAGCATAATGGGACAATTGCTAAAACTTCAGAGCATATTCCTTAATGCTCATCGTACCCTGCTTCAAGTTCACAAACTCTTTAACCATAGCTTTCTTCAAATCCTAAGGAAAGATGTAGTAAAGAAATGCACCTGAGAACTCATCGCACACTGTCGGTTAAACATAATCAGCCCTCATCTTTTCCCACTCCTCATGCCACTAGTAAACTATATCTTTCAATCAATATGCAACAAACTCTACTCCTTCAGAATTAGTAGCGTGCACAACCCTGAAAATCTTCTCAATTTTGTTAATAAACCCCTGAGGTTAGAGCACATAAAAGTTAGGGATTCAAATTCATAAACTGGATAACTCGGGTAACCTCAAATGAATTAGCAATAGAACTAACATGATATTAATGAGATTGTGATACCACCAGTTGGGCAATCATGTGAATAAAATGATGGAACTCCACATTTAAAATATCTCCATAAGGTGACTACACATAAGTATCACCAATCCTGGAAGCCCGAGGAGGACTAGTATGAATATGTAATCATATAGAATAATTAGAAGGGTCACAATATTTATATAAAAAAAATTCACTTGAATAAATATGTGTATAAAAAAATTACATATATGTATAAATCATATACCAAAATTAGTATTTTATAATCTTTATAAGGAAAATGAGAGTTCTAGTAAAATTAGTATTATTATTAGATTCCTTAAGATAAAGTATCAAATAACTACACACAAATAACAGAAACATGGATATGATGGTTTAAACTATCTCAAAATTTAGTTTGTCCTATACTCAATAAATTAATGGACTTATACATATGTTATAATTTTTTTGAATAAATGTTCCAATGAATCCATTCACACCTAGATATGAATGTTATTGTTTGAAAAATTAGAAAACAACATAAAATTATTAAAATAGAAAAGAGGAATAATTTTGTCCCTAAGACAAGAGTATACTGCCTAAAACAAACCAATAATGTTAAAATTATTATAAAGGAAAAATAATATTTTTCATTTCTTCATTTAATTAAAAAAATTTAATGAAGCCATCAAATAATAAAGTCAAAATAAAAAAGTATATGTACTGATGGTTTTGTTGTGCTTTAGTGATGCATTCTGTGGGGGAATGGGTTGTGTTTTGATGCAACATGGTAAGATCATAGCCTATGCTTCAAGGTATCTTAAGGTTCATGAGAGGAATTACCCGACACATGATCTAGAGTTGGCGGCTGTGGTCTTTTCCTTGAAGATCTATCGCTATTATCTATATAGAGTACATGTTGACATCTATTCAGATAATAAGATCTTGCAGTATGTGTTTACGCTAAAGTAATTAAATAAAAGGCAAAGGCGATAGCATGAATTGCTTATGTATTATGACATAAGACTTCACTACCATCCAAGTAAAGCTAATGTTGTTGCTGATGCTCTTAGCAGGTTGTCTATGGGGAGTTTACACTACTAAAAATTAACCAAACTATAGAAAAAGTTCAAGAACCATTTCTATAAACATATAAGCCATTGTAAGAGAGCTACCACAATGGTTAGAAATGCATCTCATATGTGAGCGGGGAAATAAATATATGGCAATGATTTGTACGATGGTTTAGAGAACCGCCGCCATAGATGTACCTATGGAAACAGTTTATTTTCATCCTATTGGGACACATTTTTTACCTATTGAAAAAGTTAATAATCATTGTAATAAATTCTTTTGCAATGCCTAAAAATCGTTGCAATAATCCTATTGCAGCAATATTTTGAAATCTATTGCAATGGTTATTGATATTTTGCAATGGTTTTTCACTATCTATTACAACAATTTTAGATGCCTATTGAAATACTTTTTACTACCTATTGCAACTCTTTCAGTAAGCTATTGCAGTGTTTTATCAGTCTAATGCAACGGTTTTTATCACCTAATGCAACTAGTTAAAATAATAATTAACGATTTAGGTGAACATCACCCCTATTGAAAATTAGTATTTAAAAATATATAATAAATTATAATACACAATTATACACCCACAAAATAAAATCTTTCATTAATAATAATCCAAAATATGCAACAAACTAGTAATCTAAGCCCAAAAGCAAAATGTTAAATCTAAAAGAGCAGTCAAGTTTTCACATATAGTATAATGTTCAAGTGGCGATAAGTTTCAAGAAATTCAATATAAAAAAGATTGATATTAAATCATCTATCAACAATTCAAAAATCTTCTCAAGTAAGGTTAATGTCTTCATCACTTCTTTCTTCATCTCCTTTATCATCTTGGACACCTATAAAGAGAGTAAACTAATCTCAATTAGTACTTAAATAAAAATATATTTTCCATTTAGAAACCAAGAAGGACAATTTGTCTTAAAAATCAATACAAAGGAAAACTCATCATAAGGGACCCAAACTATGATGTGAGGAGATGGGCATGCAATACTTGGATGTCAACCATCATAAACACAGTGTTAACAATATTACTAAAGGTGAAACTTTTTTTATTTCATATTAGTGTAACGATTGCCATATTAGTATTGGAATAATCATACCAAGTTAAAGTATACTTAGCAATACTATAGCAGAAAGATTAGTAAACACTGTAAACATATCAACCACTGTAGACATTGCAAATAATATACTTCTCATTCAAAAAACAACATGGCTATTTTGATTTCAACTAATGACCAAATATTAGTGCAATATCTTTTGCCTTTTGGGGATGACCTAAAATTAGGTAGTTATATTTTCTAGAAGTTGACTTTAAAAAAATTTCCTATCATGAATGGAATATTCTTATAACTATTGAAGTATAATGTCTATGTTTAAATTTAAAACTTTAAACTCTAAGGGGACTTCTAATATTAGTGTCTAGTTAATGAAATGAAGAAAGTTGTTTTATTTGCTCAATGATTGAGTGGTTTGAAAAAATGACTTGATATTCTTATTTTCTTTTCAGTTATGGCATTTGAAAATGCTTCTTTTAAAAAGGGAAAATCTCATAAACAATAATAGACCATTAAGCATAACAAGCATTGTATGGGCTTAGAATTTAGAAAATCATTGTAAGACCAAGAACCTAATAAAGAGAGAAAGCTATGCACTCAAATGACTTGTATTAGATAACTAAAAAAAGGGATGGATTCTTTTTCTATGGGTGATGAATATGGCTTGACTCTTCACCTGAAAATTCTTGCAGTATAGGAGAAGAGCAATATTTTATGTTATGGGCTACTTCTTTGCAGCAACTAAAGGAGTTGCAGAGACTCTTAAGTTTAACATGGTCTTTATTTTTTTACCATTTTGTCGTAACATGGCTCTTTTTCCCTGTTTAAAGAATTATAATACCAAAATACACATCTCACAATATAATAGACAGATGTTAAATTTAACAAGGTCAAAGAGGTCAAGAAATGTTGTTACACATGTCTACATCATAGTATATATTCTACTGTACGTAGAGGTCTGAATGTGAATAACCAATATATTCATTATCAAATTAAGCCACAACATTTGACCATTTCCAAATAATTCTTGAAGTTAGGATTTTGAATTTTGCATCATCTATAATTTTCTAAAGATGTATTGGTATCATATAACTTGGGAATGCTACAATTATAAAATCCATGACATGTTGGACAAAGTTGATCAGAAGTAGCAAGTACTTAGTGAAATAATTAAAGTGCAAAAAAACTAGCATGGACATTGTTGTTATCAAAGAAAGACTACAAATCAACAAATAAAATAGACAAGTGTTGAGTTAATTTCTGATTTATGTATCCTTTACATATATCAATGTACGGTGAGCTCCCAGAGGTGGTAAAACACCCACCCACATATATTTTTAGAATAGAATACCTCTTATGGCTTTTACTAGTTCTTGTTCTTTTCTTCCATATCGTGAGAGAGAGAAAATCAAGAGAGAGAGCAATCACGAGAGCAAGAAAATCGAGAGAGAAAGAGAGAAAATAGCGAGAGAGAGTAAATCAACATCTAGAAAATCACAAGATAGAGAGAGCAAATTGATTGATAGATTTATATTTGAGAGAGAGACTTTTTTGGTGAAATGGTTTAAAAGAATATGACATCTCTATTTTGGCAGACTCGTCAAATATTATGGAAGGAAATAAAATAACTAATGCAATAGAATTTTTTTTCCAATTAAGCATTGCCATAAATGAGCTTATGTCAATGGTTTAAATAGACATTGTTACTATCTACCTATTGTAATTGTTAGTTATCAATAGCTATAGTTGTATCAATAAATAACTATTATTTTTTGGCAATGATTAGAACTATTGAAATAGACTGGTGAAGGACATTCACAGTTCTAACTGGGGAGTTTATCTTTTGAACTCTAAGGACGAGAAAGTGATTATTCAGAAAGTTATTAAATCATCTCTCGATACTGAGGTGAAGGAGAAGTAGGCATTGGATCCATACATATGTAGATTAAGGATGATGTGAGTCAGGAAAAGGTTATGGCTTTTGAGATTGGGAAAGATGGCATCTTGCGGTATCAAGAAAGGTTGTGTGTTCTTGATGTTGAGGTGATGCGAGAAAGGATATTTAATGTAGCTTATGAGTCTAAATATATAGTTCATCCAGGCTCAACTAAGATGTATCATGACTTAAAAAAAATCTACTGGTGGAATAATATGAAGAGGTATGTGGAAATTTTGTTGCAAAATGTATGGTTTGTTAGCAAGTTAATATTGATCATTTGAATCCTACCGGAATATCTCAAGATATAGAATTGACCTGTAGAAGTGGGCGATGATCAATATCTATTTTATTATGGGTTTTTTGTGGTCTCACAATCAGTATGATTCTATTTGGATCATTGTGGATAGGATGACTAAGGCTTCCCACTTTTTACCTGTGAGGACTAACTTCTCAGGAGAGGATCATGCAAAGTTGTTCATTAAGAAGATTGTGAAATTGCATGGTACGCTAGTGTCCATTATTTCAGACCGAGGTACACAATTTTTATCTCACTTATAGTATTCCTTTTTGAATGGTTTAGGTACACAGTTAAACCTTAACATTTCTTTTCATCCTCAAATAGAAAGGCAAGTGAAGCATCCATTTCATAATCTGGAGGATATGATAAGGGTATGTGTTATTTATTTTAAATTGAGTTGGGTTGATCATTTTCATCTTATTGAGATTGCATAAAACAAAAGTTATTATTCAAGCATTCAGATGGCCCCTTTTGAAGATCTTTATGGTAGAGGGTAGAAGTCTCTTATTAGGTAGTTTGAGGTAGGTGAGACTAGTTTGTTTGGTTCTAACTTAGATTCACCAAGTCATAGAGAAGGTGAAGGTAACTAGAGAAAGACTTAAGACTTCCCAAAGTCGCTAAAAGTCTTATATAGATGTGAGGTAAAAGGAGTTGATGTTTGAAGTAAGTGATTGGGTGTTATTGATGGTATCTCCTATGAAAGGAGTCATAAGGTTTCAAAAAAGGAAAATCTTAGTCCCCGTTATGTTAGAAAATACTAGATTATAATAAGAGTTGGGAAATTGACATATGAGTTAGATTTTCCAGCAAGTTTGGCTTCTATTCATCCTATCTTCCATATGTCTATACTGAAGCAGTGTGGGGATGATCCCACTTTGATAATGAATTTTGAGGTCGTTGGTGTTACAGACACTTTGTCTTATAAGAAAGTCTCATCTGAAATATTGGATAGGCAAGTTCGTAGATTGAGGACAAAGGATGTAGCTTTAGTGAAAGTTCTTTTAGAGAAATAAAAAGGTGAAAGAAGCTACCTGGGAAGATCCGGATGATATGAAGGCAAAGTAACAGTTTTTGTTCCCCAAGCTGTATGAAAGTGCTTAAGGTTTGAGTTACATTTTCCTCTTGTAACTTTTTGAGTTTTTCATTTGATTTTGTTGTATTCATATTATTCTTGTGCTAAATGTATCATAACTCATCATTCGAGGACGAATGATCCTAAGGGCAGGGGGATAATGTGAATCCCCATAAAACTTCAATGATTTTATTTGACCCTCCCATGTGCGTAATATCAATTTTTTACTTGAACTATGTTTAGAAGTACAAAAAGGGTGTTTTGAAAAAGTTTTGGATTTTTTGAAAGAGGTTTAGGGTCATTTTTGGACCACGAGGTAGTAAGTCTTTGTGATAAGGACATGTCACAGAGGTTAATATTTGTGATATTGGTGTGGCATGGAGGCTAACCTCCATGATATTTGAGTGCCACATCGCTATTTTAAATTAATCCAGTTTTTGACTTTTACACTTGGACTGAGGGACTTTTGGCCTTTTTACCCTTTGTATGACCTTATAGCATAAAATAACCTCATTTTCATTAGTTTTAAAGGATCAATCATTTTTTCTCTCTCAAACTCAAAACCCAAGAACATTCAAGGGTTATATAGTGAATTCATCATTCGGGCTTCAAACTTTGAATTGATTTCAATTCCTTCTGTATTACAGGCATGTATCTTATTCCCTAACTTTAATTTTCCATTGTGGCATTTTTTTAATCATCATCCATGTGTTTTGAATAGTGGGTTTTGAATTGGGTTGAGGTATTTTGATTTGTATCACTTGAATTGTTTTTCCCATGATTTAAATTAACAACTTATGCTTTAAATTTATGGTTTTAGGACTAAATGGGTGCATTGTTATGGGAATTGGAATGGGGAACATGGGTTTCCATAAATTGATGACTTTTGGCTTGGTAATGGAATTAACCACAACCCACTTTATAAATTTGGTTTTTTGAATATGAATAATTGCATAGTTCAACTTATTTATGAACCCATTGCTTGGCATTAATGATTGAATTGTTAAAATGCATTTGAAAGGTCCTTAGTGGCCATGGTTTGAATTTTAAAATGAAACTTGGGAGTCTAATGGTTACATAAATTGGGTTGCATGATTATAAAAGCTTGCAAGCATAATTAGCACGGCGATATGAAATCGTAAATGCCTTAATATAAGACTCTTGGGTCAATGGTTCAGTTTATGTGTAAATTATTTAATTTGAGATTAAAGGGAATTGTGTAGCTTACCTTGAAGGTGTAGTCCCAAGGGGACTAACACTGGAAACGATGTTTTCCGATATGGTAGTCTACATGACCATGTGTTTGGTTTACACATTATATTTTGGAATGGATAGACCCTTGGTGTCTTTAGCCATTCCTTTGAATTTGTTGGTTCATACGGCTAACACATACTGGGCACTTTCAGCAGGGCTAGCTAAACCCAATAGCTCATGGGTGCTATTAGGGCAGAGTGAGATACATAGTTCAAGTGAATGGTTTACACCCTCATGTTCACGATTCTTTACCCTATCTCTTCATTCTATATATATGAATATGTGCATATGGTTTTCACTAGTTTATGGCATTGGCATTATTTTATCACTTTTCCTGAGTTACATGCTAGTACTTATTCTACTAACTGTCCCTTAATGCTACATCATTTTATGATGTAGTGTCTAAAGTTTTTTATGTTTCTCTTGTGTAGTGTTAGGTGGTTTGGTACATTTGTTGAGTTCATGTGAAGTTGTAAGCCTCCATCATTTTTTAGGCCTGGTCATTTCACCAATTTTATTTATTTTTAGTATTTCATAATGGATTCTGTTGTTCATGGTCAGGGGCATGTCCCGACATTATTGGTATTTTGGTTCAGAGGTTTTTATGTAAAAATATGGGTTGTTGGTTTATTTTTGACTCTTCGTTTTCATTTGGTCTATCTATTCATCTCATCATCATGTTTGGTTGGCTTTCGCTGTATTATTTTATTATGTTTTGGATATTAGGATAAAAAGGTGGTCTCCGACTCATGGTGGACTTAAGATACCCATCATGAATAGGACCTGGTTTGGGTTATGACAACATGCCGCTTCTACAACCATACTGCGGCCGACAGGGAAAAAGAAACATGACAATAAAAACCCACGGCGACTATGTATACCCCCAACCCCACTAAAAGACTACGCATTGTCCCCAGTGCATGAAAATAATGTAAAACAAGGGAATGAAAACATACCTAGGATGCACTAGATGTCTGTAACATGAAAAAACAAGTTACTTTGGGTTGCCTCCCAAGAAACAGTTGATTTACTTTAACTGCACGACCCAACTGCCTTGGCTAGTCAGACTTCGCAAAGGTGCACGTCAACACATACATTCATTTCCTCAAGGTTTCCCATATAGTTCTTCACCTGCTATTTATCAACCTTGAATGGGGATTCACCTTCATGTTTCATATCTATAGCACTATGTGGGAATACCCGAATCACGGTGAATGATCTATACAACCTAGACATCAGTTTGCCACATAACAAGCAAAGTCTTTAATTATACAACAAGACCAATTCACCAGGTTCAAACACTCTTTTCTCTATTTTTTTCATCATGATACATATTTATTCTTTATTTTTATATAGTAGATCTCTCATAAGAATAGATATTAAACTCGGCCAACTCATTAACCTTTATCAATCTCAACTTTACTGCATTATGCCACTCAAAATTCAGCTTTATCAATGCCTATAGTTCCTTATGCTCAAGTTTAACTAGCAAGTGGTATGCCTTGACATACATAAAATGATATGGAGATTCATATATGGGGGGTTTTGGAAGGATCACAAATCATAATCTAGCTTCCTTGACAAGTCAATCCTGTTGGCATTTACAATCTTCGCCCATATGGACTTGATCTCTCCATTGGGGGACCCAACCTGTCCACTTTTTTTAGGATGATAAGGTGTTTCCACCTTATACTTTACACCATATTTATCAAGTAGGGCCATAAACTGATGCTTGTAGAATTGAGACCCACCATTACTAATAACTACACATGGAGTGCAAAACCAAGAAAAGATGTTTTTCTTTAGAAATGTGGTGACACTTCTACCATAATTATTTTGAAGCGCAACTACCACCACATATTTCAAAAAATAGTCAACCTCTACGAAAATACACTTCATACTATAGGAGTTCACAAACGGACCCATGAAATCAATCCCCCATACATCAAACAACTCTAGATCTAAGATAAAATTCATGGGTAGTTCATGGCATCGTGAAATATTGCCTTGACATGGAACTTGTCATAGGCCCATGAAAAACCATGAGTATCCTTATAAATCATAGGCCAGTAAAATCCATGCTACAGAATTTAATTGATTGTGCAGGTACCACCATGATGACCTCTAATTAGTGATGAATGACAAGCTTCAAGAATGCGTGTCATCTCTACCTCAAGGATCATCTCTAAATAACACCATCCACACAAATCCAAAAAAGATAAGGTTCATCCTAGAAGAAATTCCTCACCTCAAGAATAAATCTCTTGCACTATTGTAAGGATAGATCTTCTAGAACAAGAACACTTTGCCAAATAGATGTCAAAATTAGCAAATCAGGGGATTAAGTCTTGAGATTCTACCAAGACCTGCTCATGTGGAAAAGTATCATCTATGTTAAGACGTTCCCCTAACTTCTACATTGCCTCCTCTTCAAGGCGAGATAAGTGATCAACAACCTGATTCTCTATGCCCTTCCTGTCTTCCACCTCAAAGTCCAATTCTTGTAGTAGGAAATACCAACTTATAAACCTTGGTTTTGAATCTTTATTCGACATTAGGTACCTCAAATATTTATGATCTGTGTGAACTATGACTTTGGTCATTATCAAATAGGATCAGAAATTCTGGAAGGCAAAAACCACACCAAGCAATTACTGCTCAGTTACTGTGTAGTTCTTCTGAGTGGTGTTTAATGAATTGTTCGCATACTAAAATTGAGTGAAGGATCTTCACTTACCTTTGGACCAGGACAGCATCCAAAGCCACTCCACTCATATCACATATAACCTCAAATAGTGCAGATTAATTAGGGCACACAATAATAGAAACTGAGATCAACCGCTCCTTAGGGAACTTAAAGCCCTTGAGACATGCATCATCAAATAAAAATTAAACCTCTTTTAATAAAAGCTTGCATAGAGGTTATACAATTTTAGAGAAGTCCTTGATGAGCCTCCTATAAAAGCCTACGTGGCCCAAAATTATTCATATACCTATAACTGAGATTGGTTGTCACAACTTTTCAATTAACTCAATCATTACTTTGTCTACCTTAATACACTGTTATGAGATCTTGTGCCTGAGAAAAATACCTTCTTTTACTATAAAATGGCATTTCTCTAATGCAATACTAGATTACACTCTTCACATCTCTGTAGTGCATTGGCTAAATGGGAAAACCAATCATTGAAGGAGTCCCCAACTACTAAAAAATCATCCATTAATACCTCAATTATGTCCCCGACCATGTTAGAAAATGTAGTTATCAAGTATCGCTAAAAGGTGGGGGTTCATTGCATAATCCAAATGGCATTATCTTGACCATAAAAGTCCCATAGAGGTAAGTAAAAGTCATGTTTTCTTGGTCCTCGGGAGAAATAATGATCTTATTGTTTCCCGAGTACCCATTAAGAAAATAATACAAACCCTTGCTTGCTAGTCTATCAAGCATCTGATCCATGAAAAATATAAGGAAGTGGTTCTTTTGGGTCCAAGTATTCATCTTTCTATAATCCATAAAAGCTCTCCAACTGGTGACTGGTCTCATTGGCACAAGTTCATTTTCTCATTTAGAACTACTATGATTCAACCCTTCTTTGGTACACCTTTAATCGGGCTAATCCACTTGGTATCAGCAATAGGGTAAACCACTATAACATCTAACCAATTGATAATTTCCTTCATCATAACCTCCTGCATTTGAGGATTCAAACGCCTCGGATGTTCAATGTTGGGAATAAAATTTGGTTCCAGTTGTATCTTATACGTGCAAATACCGAGTAAAATCTGCCCAATATCTACTATGGTCCATCTAATAGCTCTTTTTAACCTCCAAAACACCGATACTAATGCTTTAACCTGTGTTTCTTCCGAATCTACAGTAATAATCACTAATAAGGTATTGTTATCCCCAATAATACATACCGCAAGTGAGATAGGAAGGCCTTTAATTCTGAAATTAGTAGCTCCTTAATGTATGGTAGCGTAGGCGGACTGGTTCTATTCTTCAGATAAAGATCCAATTTTTATGAAGCATAATTGTAATAAACTCTACCCTGCAAGGTATGAAATATCTCATCATATTATTTGATGCTATCATTATCGAAATTCATGATTATCATTGCTAATGCCTCAACCTCAAGTCTCTCTTTAATGGGCACAATCTCTATATCAACATCATCATCAATAGTGTCTATCAAAGACACTACCTGCATATTATCTAGTTGTTGTCCTGACTCATACACATCAAAGATCACCTACTTATTATTTAGTCGAAACTTCATCTTCCCCAAATCCATATCAATCAATACCCTACCCATGGCTAGGAAGGGTCTACCCTATATAATGAGGGCTTGGAATTTCACCTAATAGTCAAGAATTATAAAGTTAGCTGGGTATATGAAGGAATCCACCTTTACTAATACATCGCACAAAAATCCCACCAATTTCTTCATAGATTGATTGCCCATCAATACATTCATAAAAGTAGGTTTGGGTGCCCCAACCCCATAGAAGTAGGTTTGTGTACTCTCAACCCCAACAATTTGTACACAACCAATGACATTAGATTAATATTGGCTCCCAATTCACATAAATCCAGTTTGATGCTGATGACCCCAATAGCACACGGAATAGTGAAACCTATGGAGTCCTCCTTCTTCTCTACTAAATAGATCTAGAAGTAATAGCACAAAAATGGTGCACATTACCAACTTTCTCAAAACTCACCATCTGCTTCTTTGTTACTAATTCTTTCCTAAACTTGGCTTATCTAGGCATTTGCTCGAGAGATTTAAGAAATGGAACTTCAAGCTCTACTCCTTTTGCATATCAATGAACTCCTTGAATTTTTTTTTCTTTCTATTTTAACCTTTGAGAAAAAGGTGGGGGAGGTCATGGAATTGTCTTTACTTTAGGCTCATCGACCTTTCCCTCCTCTTTGTCCTTCTCAGCAGCACCATCAACACCTGTAGCCTTTTCTGACTCCGCTTCAGGTGTCTCAACAACCATAGCTCTATCATTCTTTGGCTCATCAACAGTCGAGATTGAAGGATCAGTAGTTGCTTTACCACTCCGAATAGTAATGGCTAAAATTTCTATCGTTCTTAGGATTCTGAACTATATTTCTCGGAAGAGTTCCCGACTTCCTCTGATTCAAAGTCATAGACTTTTGTCCAAATTGATGCTCAAATTATGTTATCAGAGTAGCATGCAGTTCTACCTTCTAGGTCAATCTTGAGATGTTTGCCTTAATCTCCATAAGGCAATTTTCATGATTTTCTTGACCCTTGACTAGCTTGTACAACATTGCCTCCATCCTCAACTCAGTGTCACGATTGCTTAGTGGAACATACACACCATCCTTTTTTTTATAATCATCCTTACATCGCTAATAACTATCTCTCTCTGCTCCTATCTCTGTACCTATCCTTGTGATATTTCTGACTTTATTTTTTTTCCCCTTGGCTCGAAAACACTCTAACTAGTGATCTAGGTATTTTGTATCTTTCTCTAAATTAGAATCATAAGATTTAGAGGCCTTACCCTATAAGACAATGACATTCACCTTGTTAGAATTTATTATTGCGATTGCTTCATTAGGAGCCCAATATTAGTTTTAAGTTGTGCAATCTCTTACGCCATAGAATCATCAACCACTCAATGCTTTCTTAAAGCCCTAATAGCATATATGTTAGTGCCCCTTTCTGCCTCTCAATTATGACATCCTTGATTGGTAAGAGAGATCTGATCTAAGATATTTGATATTATCTCCCAATGTATATGTATGAATACTCTTCCTTTAATAGTGTCTACCATAGCTCTTGAATTGGTGTTAAGGGCTTGATAAAAAATCTCACGTAAGCTCTACCCCCAAAATCTGGTAGTTTGGCACCATCATCTGCTTCTATTTGAATTGAAACCATGCCTCATACATAAACTCAGAGTGTAATAGCCTGAAATTATATATCTCTTCTTTCAATTAAATCATCTCGGACAGTGGCAAAAGATAATCCAAAAACTTCTTTCGTAACTTATTCCAAGTAGTGATTAATCCTCTAGGAAGTTACCTCAACCACTAAGTAGCTTCACCAGTCAACAAAAATTGGAACAAACTGAGTCTCAGTGCTTCCTGATTTAACCCAGGTATATTGTATAAACTATAGATCCCAATAAATTTTGTAAGAACATGTTTACATTGTCTGTCGGCAAGGCTGCAAACATACCTTTTAGTTTCAAAAGCTGAATAATGGCACTTAAGATGTATAACTTCACTTCCGGTGGAAAAATAGAAGGAATGATAGTTCCTATCTTGGTAGGCCCAATGTATCCCTAATTCTTCTCTGGATCTTCATATGGAGGTAAGTACTGATAGGCTGGAATTACTTGAGCTCTACTACCTCTAAATCTATCTCGATTTCCATTGCGTGCTGCTCGACGATCTACTTTTTGTCTCTGCCTTTCTAGCTCTACCTCCTAAGAATCTTTTTCCCTCCTTTAGTTAGTCACTTCTACTAATAATTGCTCAGTTCTCTTATCAACAATGTTTTGAACATTCCCAGGAGGAGCAGGCACAACATTAGTATCATCTTAAACCCCTTCATGATGGCCTTCACATACGTGTTCTATCATTGTATGATTTAGCTATAGAATTCTCTATGGGCTAGGATGTAGTACGAGTAATGAATTTCCTTGACTCCTAGTTTTAGGCATACACCTATGTACACCCAACTAAAAATAGAAAACAATAACTCAAAAACATAAACAACTTCAATTAACCATCTCTGTAGTATGTGAAAACGACACCAAAATTTTAATATTGCCTAAAGCTACACCTCCAAACAAGGCTAAAGTGGTCGATGCAAAATATAGTAACCCAACTTAGGTTGGGATCAAATCCATATGGAATACGTGAATTATCTCTCTAGTTTGCTGAAGTCAACATGTACTACTTAAAAGTAACTTGGGGAATTATAGTAGTAATTTGTTAAAATTAACAAGTTGTAAATGTTTTGCTTGTAATCAGTCAGAAATGAACACTAGGGCTGTGTTCCCCCTAGCTTTTTAATTCTATAGGTTAATCGTGCTTTGTTGAACCAACTCGATATGTTGCATACAGAATCTGATAAGTTATGTACCATCAACTATCTTTTGGACTCATTCACAGATTTCACTGTTTACCTTTTAAGTCTCAGGATATCACCTTACTAACCCTTATCCTAGATTCCAGATTGACTTTTACCTTTTGAGTCTCAAGTAATTAGATGAAAAATAATTTTCTTAAGTAGATGAGGATTATTAGCCTATATCTATAGTTAATCTTAAAGATACTTTTGTGATCGTCTTTTCTTAATTTCTAATCCTCTCATGAAGTAAGTAGTGAATACAAGGTGGGATTCTAACATTTGCGACCCTTAGGAAGCTTTTAAACTAGACAACCACAATGCCTACAAGAATTTCAATTTGAAAAAACATTGTACTTCCCCTACTTTATCAATCTGTCATGGTTCTCACAACACCATAGCTAAGGGAATTAGTGTCTCATCATTGTGAAATAATTTATTTCAGTATCATAGTAGATTCAGTATTTTATTAGTCGAAGTTAGTTGGGGGCTTGTTCCATTAACTTCACATTCAGACAGTTCAGTCAGAGGCTTTTCAGACTAGACTAGTTCAGACTATATTCAGTTTTTAGATGTTATTATCAGTTGATATATTTATCAATATTTAGTTTATGAACCTTGTTGCATTTCAGCCTAACTTCCACATTTTTTTAGTATTATTTATCTAGCGCTCTCAACAGGTATAAGTCATGGATTAGCTTATGATCCTTCGGGGTCGTAAGCACTGTATAGCATCCGGGGCACAGACTCGGAGCATTACACAAGATTAAAGAGGTTGTATTGGATGTATCCCAATCAAGAGCTTCTCTTTAGAGGGTGGTTGAGTCAGTAATGAAGTTTAGGTTGATGCACCATGAGGAGCATGGGATTTTAAGGGATAAGAGGTCTGGTACTTCAGGTATGTTCTTTGGTATCTCATTTGGAGGTGGAGATTTATTTAGGTGATATTTTCACCTTCATCATAATATAACAATTTAGGTAGTCATACAGTCATCAAAGGGTGGTTATTAACATCATCGGTCTTAAGGTTTATGATAGGCTCTACAAGGTTCATCTCATCATGTTTTAGGTCATAGTAGCCATGTCAGGCATTTAGGACATCGTCAGCAGTCGATGGCTCGTAAGTCCTACTATTATTGTGGTAGGCCAGATTACCTCTAGAGGGATTGTCTAATACACTAATGGAAGGGCTCACAATATAGTGTTCAGGCCCCAGCTAGAGTGACAGCATCCCCGGTTATGGTCGGGGGAGATGTCAAGTAGTTTGTTGAATTCTAGAGGATACAACTATATCGGGTGAAATATTCTTAAGGATAGTGTCATAGGTACTACTTATGTTATGAGGATTTTCATGATTCCTAATATTTTCAAACAATTGTTGAATTTTATTACTCAATACACATATAATTTTTTATAATTTTAATCATTCTAGTGAAACCATAAAAATTAATATGAGACACATGTGCAACACATATATTCAGAAACTAGCATACTAAAATGAATTAAAGAAATCAAAAAGACTATAATTGGCTTAAAATGTGTCAAAATGGTCAACGTCACTAGTTTATATTTAGTTTTAAGATTTTAAAAATCGATATCATTTACAACTAGTACACTAATGAAAGATTTAGTCAAAACATCTACACAAAATTTTCAAATCTAGAAGAAATGTCATTAAATAATAAATTGCTATTATCTAATTTGTTTGCTAAAATATAGTGAATTGGGGACTAAAAACTAAAAGTTCACATTACAATATATATATGATTGGTGTTAACCTTTGCTTTGTTTCTCAACTTTTGTTATAACAATTTTTATTATATATAAGATACTAATTTCTGCCAAAACAAACCTATTTCTACTCAAGCTAAGGTAAGTTTTTTTAAAAAAATCATTATGTCTATGAAATTTTATTTTGTAAAATTATTAATATATATATATATATATATATTAATTATTGTTTATCTCTTGTTTGATGATGTGATGATTTGACTTTCTGTTTTGATAATGTTGAAATCTATGAATGCAAGAACAATTTAAGTAAATTTTTGTCAGTCATGTCTTGTATAGAATAAATTTCCATTTGGTGGCTTCGTGATTTTTTGTTTAAATATATGGATATATAAAAAATATTGTCCTTCCTTTATAATAGTTTCAAGATTATTGATTTGTTTATTCAACATACTTGTGTCTTAGGCAAGGGCGGACCCACATAGGTTCAAGTGGGTTCATATAAACCCTCTTCGTCAAAAAATTATACTGTATATATATGTACGTGAAAGCAATCTTTACAGATGTATAAGATATATATACTATTTTGAACCCTATATAGACAGTTGGAAAGCTTAGCCTAGTGGCAGTGAGTTCATATCTTAAGTGTTACATCATGTGTTTGAGCCCCATCATGGCCTTTATGTTTTATTTATGCTGCTTTTGTCTTTCCCCTTTTTTTCCTTTAAGCAACAGCCAACTTAATATTAATTGACTCTTTTCTTAATTCGTATTTATTTTTTATATATAGAACCCACTTGGTGACTCTTTTCTTTATCCGTATTTATTTTTTATATATTAAACCCACTTGACAAATTGTCTGGGCAAAATTATTCCTCTTTCTTATTTCAACATTTTTATGAACTTTTCTAGTTTTTTAAACAATAAAGTCCATATCGGTAACATTGAATTGATTCGAATATTTATTCAAAAAACTTATTCCATATGTGTAAGTCAATTAACTTGTTGAGTATAACATAAATTAAATTTTGAAATAGTTTTAAGAAATAGTTTTAACTATCATCTCCATGTTTCTTTGAATTGTGTTCAGTTATGTTGATACTCTATGTTATAATATCAAATGCTAATACTAATTTTACTAGAATTCTCATTTTCTTTATAAAGATGATAATATACTAATTTTGGTATATGTTTTATACGTATATTTAATATTTCTATATACATATTTTTTAAAGTGAATTTATTTTATTTTCTTATATAAATATTATGAACTATTCTAATTGTTCTGTATGATTTTATATTCATATTGAAACATAAGTATTTTCTTAAAAAAATTATTTAAATATTGTGTTTAACTTGATTAGTTTTACAAAAATAAAAGTTGACATCCTAACAAGGGATATATGTATATACACATGCTCTTTTATGCTACTCAAGATTTTATTCCTAAAAAAAAATAAGATAAAGAGCAACATAAATAGCTTTTCTTTGTCAATTTTCTTTCTTAAATGTTAACTTTATATTCAATTTATAGACTTTATACTATCTTTAGAAAGGAGTAACATTTTCTCAAACAAGAATAAGATGAAAAGATATTCAATTAGAAAGATTTCTTTTATTTAAATATTTTCATGCTTGATTAGTCAAAGTTAGTACACCAACAAATATAGAAAACAACTTTTTTATTCAATGATATTTTCTTGGTAATACAAATACAATAACATCATTACCCTCACTCACTCAAATATTTTTTTCTTATACATCTTAATTAATTTTTTTTATGGTAAAAAATTTCAGAGTCGCACCCCAAATTATCACCCATATCCACTTCTCATCTCTATATATAGGATGAAAAGGTATTTAATTAGAATGATTTCTTTTATTTTAAAATTTTAATGTTTGATTAGTCAAAGTTAGTACACCAATAAATAAAGAAAAAAAGTTCTTTTTTTTAGTTATTTCAATGATACTACTATAGTGATAAAAATAAACTAACCCTTTTTCCCTCACTTGCTCATTTATTTTTTTTAACTTTTTATACATCTTAATTAAATATTCTTGTTAAAATGACATTATCTTATGCTAAAAAAGTCTTGTGTTACCCGGAGTCACACACCCCAAATTGTCACCCTTATCTATCTCCAATGTCTATATGATATTGTAGACAATCCTAAAGTATTTATGAATTCATTAAATATGTTTCATCACATGACGAAGATCCCTCTTGTGGGAGATAAAGAACTGAATCTATATTGTCTCTTTATCGAGGTAATAATTTGTGGTGGTATAAAAAAGGTTGTGGAGGTGAAAAAATGGAAGGAAATAATATTAGTTTTAAATTTTTCTTTTACAATCACAAATGATTCATTACTTCTTCGAAAACATTATAATTCACTATTATTTCACTATGAAATACTCGACTTTTTCAAGGATGCGTACTACACTCCCTCAACATATTATCCTATAATGCAGTAAGTCTTTCGTGTTGCAGCATAAATTGAGGAGAAAACGTAATATTGGCATTGCGAAGTTCACTTCCTAGATATCAAAATTTATTCTTAATTGTAATGCTAATTGACTTAGCAGTTTGACTTTGAATTGTTACTTGTAGTTGCATTGAGCTTTACTAAATGATAAAATATTACTATTTGAAGATCCAACTAGCTCAATCTTTATATATTTTATCAACAAGCATATAATTAATTTTATGAGATTTTCATACTTTTTACTAACTACTTTTTAAACATTTGTATGGGGTGCGGATAACTTGTGAATACCATTCTCTGATACCATTTGTATGGGGGTGCGGATAATTTGTAAATACCATTTGTATGGGGGTGCGGATAACTTGTGAAATAGATCTATTGTGAAATAGATCTATTATATGTATAATGGATCTATTTTTCTTTGTGCGTGGATATTTCTTAACTTCTCTATATATTTTTTATTTTAAGTCTATTTATGTTAGTTTTATCGATATTCATATCTTGGGGGTGATATTCTAATAATATTATTTCATTCATATTTTGTTTCCAATATTTTAAATATTCGTAGTCTATCATTTTATCCTGTAGTAATTGCAGAGTTACAGATTTCTATATAA
>NC_061111.1:163102387-163102909 GCF_002878395.1 Capsicum annuum | reverse complement strand
CAATTACTACAGGATAAAATGATAGACTACGAATATTTAAAATATTCGTAGTCTATCATTTTATCCTGTAGTAATTGCAGAGTTACAGATTTCTGTATAATAATTTATCCTAATTGTACTATAATGTATATCTAATTCTAGATTTTCAATGTTATTTATTATCTTGTGTTGTTCTTCTCGTAGTGAGTTTTTTAAATTATATAAACTATCACATGTACTTTTTCCTAAATTTTCTAAGGTTTTTTCTATCCATATTAACTTTTCCTTTTAGATTCTCCATTATTTTTCTAATTCGGTTTCTATAATTAATTTCATCATTTAGATTATCTTGATTTTCTCTAGTTTTTCTAATATATTCTAACATCTCTTAATCTGAATAATATCCATCTGGGTAATTATCCAGGTATAAATGTGCTATCCAATTTATAGTTTCAATTTCATAGTCTAATACTTTTTCTAATATTATTTTCTTAATATCTATAATTTCTATATCTCTAAGTATATATAAGATTAAGACTTTAA